>NC_088299.1:12731241-12960038 GCF_032854445.1 Liolophura sinensis | reverse complement strand
TGCAATGGGATCTCGTGTTCCTTACAACGTAGTAAGCAAGTCCAAAGAAACGCACACACTTTGATTTCAACACCTTTTCAATATTGATTAAGTATTGATTTTTCCACGCAGTTTCTTTGTCTTTTCGATTTTAGGATGAATAATGTGTTGATACCACTTTCTTGCTTTGCCTATATGTTTTGGCACGTGGGAGTAAAATGAATTGTTTATCTCGTTTCCTGTTTTCTCTGAGATGGGCTAAACTGTTCGTGCAGCTGCTTTGCATGGGCATGGTAAATTATAGGTAGACAACCATTAATAATTCACCGCCACCTTCATTACAGCCATTTAATGCAATGCCGGATGCAAAAAGCTGTAAATATTGCTCAAGGTGACACAGTTAGTTATAAAGACAATTGACAAATTATCACCAATAATTCGGACCTGCGCACACAAGAAGGTCTCCCTTTTCTCTCCGAGTTTGTAGACTAAAAACAAACTCCCCTTTGGGTAGTGAAATCAGTAGCGCTGATCTCTGCGAGGTGAACGACCCTTCCTCTCCACGTCCCTGTCTCTCCCTAAATACGGCTCCAGACGAAGAGGCTCTCCGGCATTGGACGGCTTCCAGGGACAGCGGACGTTTCCTCTTGGTAATGGCATAGTGAGCAGAACAGACCGCTGTCAATCAAGTCGTGTGGTAAATTCTTCCTGGCCACCCGCTTTATCTGACACTTTTTGCCGCTGCAATTTACATACATATTTACATAATCTGGTACTTATGCAGGTTACAGAGAAAGTGGGATAAAATGATGTAAGAGAAAGTTCGGACTTTTTTTCTTTTGGAGGATGAGTTACTCGTGTTATCTGCTTAGTTACAGTGGCCCACTCTCTAGTCTCAAGAGTGTGTGATACACTCTCAAACAAATTGCGTTACTCGGTGGTTAAAGGTAAGGCACTCCACTCCGGATTTAAATTGGATCTTTACCGAAATCATGCAGTGGCAAAGGAAGCTCGGGTTGAGATGCTTGATTTACATTCACATCGCTAGGAGGACCCCTGCAGGCTCGAATCCAGCTCGGGCTAATTTTGCCTCCCGTGTTAGGTGAGACAGTTTGACAGACTTGTAGTGATTTGCATGGGAAACTACGGTTACTCCTCTCATTAATTTATCGTCGTGTAAGTGACATGCTTTTCATATTGATCCAATTCCAGGCGTCAAAACCGAAATTTGTATTCCAGCTCTCAACAAAATTGACATTCTAGGTCAACAATCACAAAACCGAGTTTCAAAACAACATTTAACATAATCAATGAAAGAACTAAAAAATAGGTCAAGTATGAAATTAATTCAGACGGATTGATTCACCTAGAAGCTGTCAACAGCTTTCAATGACGTTGGGAAGACGCAAGACTATACATAGTACAATGCTTTCTATTTGAGACTTTAACAATATATATTTACTTATTTATTTATTTATTTATTTGATTGGTGTTTTTGATTGGAGCACTTCACTTATAAGGCGACCAGCATTATGGTGGGAGGAAACCGGGCAGCACCATCCGCAGGTTAAGTGAAGACCTTCCCACGTTCGGCGGAGAGGTACATATTTACTGTGCATCAGACCTGCCAGCAAGGAAAATTGAGGTAGCATACTTGTGTCAAAGTATAAGACTGGTGGATGAAATCCAAGAAAAGTTTTCGTCTTCAGTAAATTCACACCAAAGTGTGTCATTTACACAGTTATTTTGGGAGATAACTGAACGAAATACTAAATACTAGCGGTTTTTAATCATTGGTCACAACTGGGGTGTACTTTGTGTCCAGTTCGCTCAAAACTTCTCTCTCGTCAAGACGTGTACATCGTTTACGTGGACTGCGAAATGATGGAAGGACAGCTAGTCCCTATAGAACATTTGTTTGAACAATCAAATCTTAACTTCCTAAGATGTCACTCATCAGAAAAACGGTTCACGGCAAAGGTAAAGACGTCCAAGTCAATTCGGTTTGCTTGTCACGACAGAACGCCAGGCACCGAAAATCCTTAATGCCTATGCGTCCGACACAAAACAGGATTCATATTTGGTGGGAAAATTTGTCAGTTGTCTTCATTAGTTAACTGTGTCACCTTGACCAATATTTACAGCTTATCGCATCCGCAAAAAAATATACGTCTCGTGGATGTTGTGGTAAATTATTAATTACTGTCTACCTACTATTCACCTCTACCGTACCAGGCAGCTGCAGGAACATTTAGTCAGTGTCGTACACAAAAATGTGATATATATATAATATACTCCCACATGACAAAACAGATTAAGTAATATCCGCACATTATTCAACCTAAAACGTTAAAAAGACAATGCACAAAAAACATAATATAATAAGACGGTGTTACACTCAACGCTTGTGCGTTTGTTGGACTTTCACTACTACACTGTAAAAAGGACGACATCCGGGTTGCAGATAAGGGTCAAGTGGTAAACGAACATGAGGAAATACAGATACCTAGTAATATACCGTCCTATGTGTAATTCTTGGTGTAAATTAAAATAACCTATGTCCATTTCCAATATTTGCTAACGCAATCTCGACTACATATAAACACTGATTAAATATATATATTGTTTTTCATAACAACTGAGTGAATAAACCAAGTAGCTGTGCTAAAATTCTATCTTCTGTACATCATGGAACAATTAATACTGTTTAACGGACGGTATTTCCTTGAGTATCCAGATTGACTACACAATGGATAAGGACAATGCTGCGTGGGGGTAATCAAGAGATCAGATCGATTTCTCAACAATTGTCCCATTTGAGTCATTTCTGTCTATTCATTACAACCCCTCATCCGCAATGAATTATGTCGTTATTCGTAGTTGACAAAGATCCTGAATAAAGTGTTCAAATGAGCCGAATTTTCAGGGAGTTCATGCATACAATGCACCGTCAAAAACGTGGGTATACATCAATGGTCACAGAATAAAGCACAGGTGGTCAGACGCGCGCAACAGCTACATACCAAACAGATCTAACAGTTTAGTAATAAGTTGTTTGCCTAAATAACAGAGAAACTTCTGAATAATTGGGACTGAACTTGAAAGGAAGTCCCTCAACAACGAATGCCCCTTTTCCACACTCGGCAAAATAATCAGTCATCACATTGTAATGAAGAGTGTTTGGCCACTTTCAGTGTTAATCTACTATCAATGTGTCTCTGGCGGTATTCTTCGCTTATTCAGCGCCAAGTGGGGAATCTATTCTACAAGAAAAAACATCATAAGCAGTAAGAAAACCGTGTAGTTCTTGAATACTAGGGCATATTTTTACTGATTTATCATTCACAGAGGGCAAATGACCCCTAGCAACTAGAAGGGAAATCGCCCCACTGCGGCGTAGTCGTGTGGTGTAAAGTTTGTTCATGCAAATGAACAGAGGAACGTTTAAGTTACAATACAACAAGGAGAACAACTGTGTTGTGTTTCATACGTTTGTTTTATAAGAGACATCAGTCACGCGAAAAGTGGATTTCACCAGTGTAAGGCCTCTTCCAGGAGGAAGTCCATAATAATTATACTATGATCACATGGAGTAACATTATTTCCGTATACATGATTTCTACATAGAATGTGGTAAACTATTTCGAAGTATTATGTTCATTTATGCATCATATTTCTGTAAATGGAAGAAAAAAATCAAACATTTGCAGCCATAAATTCAGCGTAATCTTCATTACATTTACTTTGTGCCACGTGGGCAAGAGGTAACATGCGCCGCTTACAATCCAGCTGACACATGAAATCAGGTGTATTTTTATCATCGAGGTTGGCAATAACCCAGAAGCCTCCCACCAATGCCGTCGCTGTGGGTTCAACTGGGGCTAATGCTGGCTTCCTACCTGGCGGCACGTGAGAATTTCTAGCAACAACCTGCGGATGGTAGTTTGTATCCCTCCGGCCCTGCCCGATTTCCTCTTACCATGATGCTGTCGTATAAGTGAAATATCCTTGAGTACGGCGTAAAACACCAATCAGGTAATCAACCAAGTCTATCGTTGACTGACATTTTTAGTGCTTAACACGAGTAACAGTTTTGTTTATATTTTGTCAAGCTGTATATTTCATAAGTTTTCCAAATATAGTAAATATGCATGGACAATGGTCTTATACCATTGAAAGCGTAAATGAAGCCAAAACATGAACCTGGTGTCCATATCGTTAGTATATCCTAAAATGATACCCAACAAAAATTAGTTAATATCGTTTTCTCTCAGTATTAAATAACGTGTTCAATCAACAATTAGGGCTCAAGGAATACTGTCAACATCTTATGATCATCAGTATTTATTTAATAATTACCCCATAAGCCCTCATTATAACGAGTCTGCATGTTTGTTTACCGCCTCGCACACTTCCGGCGGCGACAATCGCCTCTCCCGACAGTTAGCTGTCAGCTAGAGCCGAGTTAATGAGGTGCCCATCACGTGATCCCGCTGACGTCACTGTAAGAACTGGCCATAATGAACAACACTGTTCACTTATATCATATCAAAGCTTTGACGAGACATACCAAAATAAAATCATGTCAAACTGTTAAACAGACATACTGGAAATTCCAGTGTGTATGCACTTTTCGACCCGTGCATGTATGATTCTATACGAACCGATTCAGCGCGTGGAACCCATGAAATCAGCCCAGTAAACCGCTCCCCTCATTCATCTGACAGCGAGTCTGACCACGGCGACAGCTGTCAGAAACCAAAAGATTTACGGACCGACAACATGAGCTGGTAACAACATTTTATGTCAGTTAATTCCTTGCTATTTTGCGATTTCCTAGCACTGTAATGGTGGTCGCCGTAGTATAAATAAAATATTCTTGAGTATGGTTTAAATCGCCAATCAAATAAATAAGTAAATTTCATTGCTATCGCGGCCATCCCAGCATTAGCGATTTTACTCGTGCCAACACATGCTTTGCTCACACAGACACGGCGGTGAAAACATTGTCAAAATAAAATGGGTGTTAATACAGACCTCTGAATCACGGCATCATAAATCCAAAACTAGGTTTCGTTAACGTCCATAATTTACACATGCTGTGCAGATTGTTCTGTAGTAAGCATGCTGTAATTTCTGGTTATTATAAGCCGTAGCTCTCAAAATATTCCCAGTGTTGTTTATCTTCCTAGTCCTTCTCATGTTATCTATCACCTCGTCGCCGGATTGTCCGCTGCCTCAAGCGGATACAGTTCCCTAAATCCACGGCCTCGAATATCACGATTAAATAAAAAGATTCAGTCTTTTTAGATTCACGTCAAATTGAGTCAACAATTTGCAGGTCAAAATTTATCAAGATGCATATTTTACAAGAACAAATATTTTACGTCAGCTGAGACTTAGAATTAACTTTCTCACCATATCAAGGAATCTACCGCCCATATATGGTCCTCTCTCAACATCAAATCTATTTTGTTATTTTCAGGTGTGATTGTGAGAACTGTGTCCTTATGCCAACTAATGTAGAGTGCCTCTGTTGAAGACACAACAGAGGACTATAGAAATGATAGACGAAGAGCAGCTAGACCTAGCTTGCATCTCCGAGCACGAAGACTTCATTGTCAACTGTACGAACAGACATGTCATAATGACATCCACTTATGAGTTTTTGGAAGACTATGGACCCCCCGTTGACAATGATCCACCACACAAATAAGTGGCATGGATTTAATTTCGAATTTAATACCGTTACGTATGTGTCACATGTAAATACGTGTACTAGACAAGAAAACAAACACCTAGAAATGAATTGAAGCCAGCATGATTTAATGTCGGAGCTGCAGGTAAAATTATTCAGTCACACTTGGTTGTATCAATGTAGACTAACAATCTGACTTCGGTGCAGTTTATTTGCATTTCAAGATTTACATCTAGTTACCAACGTTTGTATCAGAAAAGAAAAATAAAAAAACATGGAGAATGAGGCAAATATTATCACGAGACTTACTTCTGATACATGCATAATCAATTATACAAAATACAACAAATTTATTTATCATGCAAAGTATATAACTTGATTTGCTATACAAAAATTGCATCAAACTGCAACATATGTAATAACAAAAGCTTTTTTCTCGAGGCTTACGTGTAAGAAGTAAAATCACTAAAATCAGCAATGCCCTGATTTTCTGGTGTTGATAAATAAGGAAACATGCGAATTTGTATACACAAGATAAGAGTGAACGCAATATATAGAACAATCATCAACATGAAATTCTAAGAAGTACACAATCTCTTAAAGGTGGCTTTGCAACCGGTGTGCCTTTCAATAAATCACACTGGATCCCGACAATTCGCACTTGCGGCTTTACTTGAATCCTCAGTGTCCTAGAAGAAATAGGTAAACAATTCAAATTGTTATTTCCAATATGTATACTATCCAAAAAAAGAAACGCATAACCCGGTTTTTTGCGGAGGTGATGCAGTCTTTTCAATTATGCATAACTAAATAAGAATTGCTATTCTGCAAATATTTTTTTACACAGATTAAGGAAGGGTCCATATCTAGACAACAAGGCCATCAACTTGAGGTAAGACACTCACAATGAGTCTCCCACTTGAGTGGAATGTCAGTATCTGTTGTGACCACCACGGGCAAGAATAACAGTTCTGACACGCCTTGTCATGGACTGGATGAGACGCTGGATAGAGTGAGTGAGTGCTTGGGGTTTAACGTCGTACTCAACAATTTTTCAGTCATATGACGACGAAGGAATCATTAGGGTGCATGTACGTGTAATGTGCCTCCTTGTTGCAGGACGGATTTCCACCGCTCTTTTATTTAGTGCTGCTTCACTGAGACGACTTACCGAAGGCAAGTAAGCCGCCCCGCCCGAGCCATTATACTGATACGGGTCAACCAGTCGTTGCACTATCCCCTTCATGCTGAACGCCAAGCGAGGAAGTCACAACTTCCTCTTTTAAAGTCTTAGGTGTGACTCGATCAAGGATTGATCCTGGATCTACCGGTCCCGAAGCGGACGCTCTACCAACTGTGCTATCCGGGCCGGTGACGCTGGATAGAGGCCTGAGGAATGTTCTGCCACTCCTCCTGCAAACATGCAACTTGCTCGTTAAGCGTTTGGGGTTGAGGTTGACGTTGGCGTAGACGTCGATCAAGTTCATCCCACAGATGCTCAATTGGGTTAAGATCCGGGGAACGGGACGGCCAGGGTAGCACATTTACATTGTTTTCGGCGAGGAAGTCCCTTGTGACACGTGCCGTGTGCGGTCTGGCGTTGTCCTGCTGGAACAACTCCCGCTGAACGTCAATGACAGGTAAGAGGTCTGGCTGCAGGATGGTGTCTCGGTACCGTACGGCCGTAAGATTTCCCTGAACCTGGACAAGATTTGTACGACCAGTATACGATATTGCTGCCCACATCATCACACTCCCTCCACCAAATCTGTCCACTTGGCGTACGCAGTTAGGGGCATAACGTTCGTGAGCACGTCTGTAAACCCGGTTTTTACCATCACGTCTCTGCAATAGGAATCTGGACTCATCACAGAACCAAATGCGTCGCCAGTTGCGTAGATTCCATGCAGTCACGTTGTTACACCATCGGAGGCGATTGGCGCGATGGTGAGGACGCAGCACGATCCCAACATAGGGCCTCCTGGCTCTCAGTCCATGTTCCCTCAGCCTGTTCCGCACTGTCTGACCTGATATCCTCCTCAGTCCCGGTATGCTGGCTGCTGTGCTTTCAGCTGTAGCACAACGCTCACGCAAATGGAGGACCCTTATGTAGCGATCTTGGGCTGCTGTAGTGACACGTGGTCGACCTGAACGCCGACGGTCATTTGCTGTCCCAGTATTGTTGCAGCGGGCAGCAAGCCGTGAAATCGTGCTCTGGGTGACGTGTAGACGCTTAGAAATGGACGATTGGGACTCTCCAGCTTGAAGTCTTCCAATGGCAATATTTCTTGTTACAGTGTCAAGACGTGGCATGTTGAATCAGCTTGAAAACACCACTTGAAAGACGCCGATTTCCGGCCCGAAGTTGCGGTTTTATAGTCACACACTGCATGCTTTCCATGTAAGACTGCACGTGATGCAGTGTGGTGCTCTATTTTTTACTTCTTCCAAAAACGGCCTCCAAACTCAACATTTTCAACCAAGAAATGTTTTGAGGAATAAAATGTGTGCTAACTGTGACTATTAACAATATTAAAACACATTTTGCTCATGAAATAAAGACAAAATGTATTTATTTCATTTTAAAATAAAACAAAACACCTATGCGTTTCTTTTTTTGGATAGTATATTTGTTTTAAATTTTTGCAGCTATTCATGTGAGATACAGTTTTGGTAGAATTTAGTGCAGGCCGATCAAGATACAAAATTAGTCAAGAGGAAAAAATAAACTTAAATAATACGTGTACTTGTAATTTACTGAAATGTTCAGAGAGTTTGACATTTATTCAAGTATTTGGCCAAGTAGTAAAAATAAGCTTTACATCTAATTTATACAAGTCATGAAAGACAGTCACCTCTTAGATTTGAAAGCTGTCAGCTTCTGAAGGTAAAGGGCAGTTCTCTTCAGATGTCTCAGAATCAGCATTCTCCTAGTCTTTTTCAAATTCCTCCATGAGTTCATCTACTGTCCACATGGTGAAAAAAGTGTTTAAATACATTATATATAAAAATGATAATAATTATGAACTAATACTTACTAATTCATGTTGAACTGCATTAAAAAGTATCCCCCTTACATGACAGCAGTAAGGTAATAGGTGGAAATAAACGGGCCTCACCCAGGGAGTCTGAGAACTATTGTTTCTCTATAAAACGAATTTTATATTCCGTGATGTAACTAACTTTTAATAGTTTAATATTTCCAGCTGCAGTTATACTGCTCTAGACTAAAGCTTCATTCTAAAATGCATATAGCTTACCAGACAAGCCGCAGAATTCTTAGATATTAGAAATAACATTTCAATTGGTAATTGGATTGGCTACATACAATACGCATGTATATTATATACACAATATTTGCTTTCAGCCTTTCCGTTTTTAACATTTGTTATTGTTAAAAGAATTAACTGGGGAAAATCCTCTTTTTATCACAATATTCAAGAAATTTTGACGCTTACCCTCTTCCGATTACGCTTTGTGAAAGCTTCTGTGGGGTGTGTTGAAAGGACGAACAGGTTGTTGTTGTTGTTGTTTTGATGCCAGAGACAAAGGACTTTCGTGCATTTTCATACCCCAAGCTCGCCAACTTCTCTGGGTCTCGATCAAACATGCATTTGGAGAAATGCCTGCTGCAAAATTTGCGGTGGTACTTGAGATCAAATTTCCTCTTACAGTAATGAAGCCAGATTTTCCTGTTGGCAGGGTCTTTTGGAAGGCAAAGAAAGAAATTCCACCTCCCTTGACCAGCTGACTACTGCATCCGTAAGCCTCCGTAAGGCATGACTATTTCTCAAGAATTTGTCAAGCAACAGCAAATTCGGGTCAAAATGAATGCTTTCTTTGTCACATGTTTACAGCTTTCTACTATGATTTATGCACGTATCGAGCCAGCACCTTCTTACGGTGACGTCACCGACTCGGCAGCCTCGCTTTGAAATTTACAATATGCATATTCAGCCAAGCGGTCTTCTTCGCCGGCTGCCGCAAAACGACTACCCACGGGCCGTGTATGGTTAAAAGGGCCCAAATACTATCAGTATGAACTTTTTAAACAATCTGGGGGCACAAATACAGAAATTATTGACAGTATTCCTTTAAGTATTCATTTTCCATTTTTTACCAGATTTTCACGTTTTGAGACAATAATCCAGGAACTATGGCAGCGTGAAAACAGAGTGGTCAATTCACGCTCTTCGTGATGCTAGCGCTGGACACACTCTATATGTGTGTATTGTTACTAAAGTTGTGAAAATTTAACAGTATGAATATCTGTAACGGTAGGATTGGTAAGATAGGGGAGTAGGGAAGACTACTCGCATGGGAGTAAGCGTCATAGACTGTCTGATCTCAACCTTTGGTGGTTTACAAATGTTGACGGAATTCGAGATACATGAATTCTGTAATTTATTCTATGATGCTCACTCTCACTTTCCCTTGTCTTTTGAAATCAAAGTCATGAATCAAAAAATGTTACTGCTTCTACAGGAAAATGGGGCGATGCAAAAATATACACATCTCGAGAATATATAAACTTAGAGGAAGTGGATTTCATACGCCAGTCCTTAAAGGATCTGATAGACAAACAAATTGAGATTACATATTTATATTGTAAATATGTTAACAGTCTTAACAAAACAAAGAAAAAAAGCCCTTCCATATTTTTGGATACCATGTGCTCTTTCTATATCCAAAAACTGTGATTCCAGGAGGGGTGAGAACCATATTGAGGAATCGGACGATTTTTCTCCAAACGCATGCAGTACTGATCTGTCGGTGAACACGAATGTCTAAAATACCGGAAACCTGGTTATCTGGAGTGAAAAAAGCTATCTATAAAAATAAAGGGGATATAAATAACCCAGATAAGTACAGACCAATAACTTCGCCCAGCATGAACATAGGCTTTTGTCCGAAGCCAAAATGGGTTTCCGCAAAGGTTATTCCGTATTGAGTCGTACATTTAATCTTTATAGTATGACTGAACTTATTAAACGTAGAAAAAAGAAACTGTTTTGTGCTTCTGTCGATTTAAGTAAAGCATTTGAAAATGGGCCCATTTTCAATATATATATATATATATATATATATATATATATATATATATATATATATATATATATATATATATATATATATATACTGGAATTAAATCATCTGTTAAAAGTTGGAAACACGTTGTCAAGAATGTTCATATTTGAAATAAGTGTCAGACAAGGTGAAACTCTGTCTCCACTACGTTTTGCTCTGTACGTGAATGACCTTGTAAAACACATAGAAAACTCTCGCTGTAATGGGGTAGAGATTGAGTTAGAGGCTGAAAATGATCTTGTTTTTATGAAATGATTTGCCCTGCTCTAAGCTGGCGACACTGTTGTCATGCCCACTTTTGCACAAGATCTCCAGTCAGTTCTTGATGTATTCCTGCAATACTGTCAAAAATGGAAAGTTGAAATAAACAAGGAAAAGACAAAAAAATATTTGGCTGTATAAAAAGTACTACTCGATGTCTTAAAAAAAATTAAATACTTAGGATTTTTTTTCAGTTATAACCGGAATTTTAGGTTTTGTATGAAGCCAAATGATCTATCCGCAGCAAAGGCTTTGGATTTCCTGTTAAAAACACATAATTTAGATCTACCATTGGAATGTATTACAGAATTATCTGATCAAATTGCCATGCCTGTGTTGTTATATGGCTGTGAAGTGTGAGAGTGGATAACATAAAACTACATTGTTGCGGCTGAACTAAAATTTTTGAAACTTTTACTGAGGCTGAGGAAATCTATTGCTAATTATAGTATATATTGTGAATTAGGTAGATATCCTGTCGACTTAACTATCAAAACTCGTGTGATCGGCTACTGGACAAAAGCATTAGTTTCAACCAAAAAGAAATTAAGTAGCATTCTGCATCTGTATCTAAATACACCTGTGTAAAGCAAGTTAAATTATACAATTTAGGACTATCTAATCTCTGGACTAGTCAGTTATTTCCCAATAACAAATGGCTAATACAATGTGTTACGCGATCAGTTTATTAAAAACTTAGCAGCAGATATTAGAAACTCATCTAAAGGCCGCCTTTACCAGAAAATTAAGACCAAACTCGAGTTAGGAAAATACCTTTACGCGTTATTTGACCAACTCTCACTTTCTTTACTTCGCTTTTGAACATCACAACGCGTTATTTAATACTTAGCCAAGGATCTCGGCTGTGATCTTTTAAAATGGGACGAGGCGTAGATTCATAGCCGAGGAGTCTTCCAGGTTCCCCTGCCAATTTTATCCACATTTCGTAGCCTTTACGGCCAGTAAATCCAAGATAATTACAGTTGTGACTTGGACACAGACCCCCATAACAACTTGCGTTTTTCAGTAGGGACGATTGTAGTTCTGTGTATTTTAGGGTGTAAAGTCTTTTTTTGCTGCCAGCCTGCCGTTTTTGGTGTACAAGTGCATGTTTGGTATCAAAATGATGGAAATTGTCTAAGCTTTGGGCAGGTATGAGTTTTAATAGTGAAAGTTTGAAATTCTGGGCGAGAGGACACAAGGAGACAGGTGGTGATGAGGCTGCGAGTGACGTCCCCTTGGCGTTGCTAGGCACCCCTCCCAGCTGCCGGCATGTAAAGGTCCAGATTTTGACGGTCAACCTATGTCAAGATTTTTACAGCTTCTTTCTCTCAGGCTGGGCCAGGTATGCACCAAAGCTTATTGGCCTCGGAATGTTTGGGACTGAGCTACAGCGCTAAACGTTAACATTGTCGCTTATGGAAAACTAATGGGGGTCTGTGGCCTGATCTGTCCACTTGTGCCAAAACAATGTAATATGTCACTGTGTGCTCAGATTTGGCAGCAGCCTTATAATATTTGGTGGGTACATCTGCGATGTGGTTTGCATTGACATGGAACTTGATTGAGCAGTTTTAAAGCTTTTTAATTCTATATTTTCCCCACATATCCATTTTGTCTAAAAATCGGCTAAAACGCTCTGTGGTCAAGGGTAAAACAGGAGTATAAACAGACTGGAACAAACACAGACAATGTTTCATTGTTCCTGGTTTTTAAAATGTCTCTTTTGGGGCTGACATTTGATAAATAATGCAAAATTTGAGTGCTGCGAGTGAAATTGGAGTATGTGGCTGATAGATAGGGTGGTGTGATTAAGGATGGTCAATAAGGCCTTGCATCACATATAAGGGCCCAGCCTCACACAGGTGGATAAAAACACATCAGCAGATTAATTTACTTGGCTAGAGTAGTAGAGAGGGCCAGTGTGCATTTAATTTACAAACCAAGTCAGGTTCCTCCCATGTGTGCCACCACACACTAGGTAAATGTGCTTCAAATCATCCTGCAGGTCACAAAACATTAAAAACAGGCATCTCTGCTGGAACACTGTCTGCTGTTTTGGGCATAGACTTGAAGTGGACAAGGTAAATTTTCCTCTTTAAACTTAAAAATAAACCACTGTAGGCATGTAGTTTTCATTGCATGTGTATATTCATTCCTCTGACAAGTTACATGTGCACTCACACAGTATGTGTGGCGTTGGAACAAAAATGATCAATTTCAAGTTTCTAGCATACATGTGAGTGTGATCTGTTGGAATATTGCCCTTGTGAAAATGAGTCTCTGCCCCACCAGGTGTCTGTTTTTCCACCAGAACATAGTACGCTGTTCCTGCGACATCTCAAGGAGTTTTTGTTTTAGTATGTGGCCCAGTGTGGCATCCACCTCCCTGGGCAACTGGGATTTTTTTTATGTTTCCAATGTCCTCACACACAAGTTAGAAATTAGACAGCTACATATGTCTTTCACATCCTAGTTTAATAAATGTGAGAAAATATTTCAGCTCTCAGAATTGCCGTGCTTTATGTGTACTTAGGACGAACCTAACGCGCATGCATCGGAACTTTGTAAGCATTATAACGGAATCGGGTCTACATGGCTCTCCGGCTAAGGATGGCCAGCAGTGCCCGCGTATCAGTATATATAGGCCAACCTTAGACCGAGGTCTCGGGCTATTTAAAACTGAGAGAAAACAATATAAATTTCCTAAGTGCGTTTATATTTTTGTTGAGTATACACTGGTGGACAAGCACATACCTGTATTTATTAGTTCACCCTTTCTTTAAAGGACCAACTGTCTGTATACATCTATAAAGTGTCCCACTCGAAGTTTGAAAGCATAAGGTTTTTTGGTGATGCTACGCAACTAAGATATAAAACAAGCCAAATCGCGTAAATGGAGACAATCGAAAGAGCAACCATGTTATCAGGTTTAGCCCATCAGGCGCGAGCAATGTGTAAAGCCGGAGGACGCTGCAGTTTCTGTCTACGTCACCCGAACCCAGTGTTTGCTTGTCACCACGGTACGACATCGTGTTTCTAGTTTCTCTGACATAACGTATTTCAGGGCTTGGTAAGAATTCCGGATTAAAAGTCAATTTACTAAGTACTATGCTCGCCAGTCTCCGGCCTTTTAAGCCTCTTACTAAATAACTAAGGTTGTATTATTTGTTGCATTTTCTTTTAACAAGTGTTCCACAAAGGCCGTCATTTACAGTTCGTAGACAATTTTTTCAGAAACGAACTCCTTATAGATCTGTCGGGAGGAACTCTTAGTTCATGTATTTCAAAAAAAGCTACTGGTGCAGTAACGAGTACTCGTTATCTGGTCTATTTCATTGGCTACAACTTTTATGTAACATCGTCAACCGCATACCAGGGGCGACCTCGCATCATTGTTAGAAACAATCTGTCACTGCGAGCAGGTTGATAATTGGCTTGTATGAGCGACAGGAGAACGATTTCCAATATAGTTGCAAGAGCTCCTTTCTGAACGGAGAGCACAAATTTGCTGTGGCGCAGCAAAACATTCACAAGACATCACTCGAAACTCTAATCAAATCTAAACCAGCATAACAGAGCCTTGCTTGGTTACATAGGTAAGCGCTAACAGGATATGATACCGTGTGGTTCCGACTTCCATAAGTCAATGAGCAAATAATCTGGTCACGTGGGATCTCCGCTGTTCTGTAGTATATTGCATGGCCAGTCTTAAAATAATATCATGCGCCTTGGCAAATTTTGTCTAAATTTGTCAGAAAGATTTCTGTTTACCTTTCTTTGTTGGAAAATTAACTCGCAAGAATGTAGGAGGGTGTACAAACGCAGTAAATGTCACATCATAAAGCACGCGTGCCTCGAGTAACCGAACAAACATTCATTTGTCAAGGGTTCCGTGCAATTTACTTGTCTAGCGTGATAAAAGATGAAAAGGTCAATGTATAAACTGAACACACGCAATAGGGGCTACTCTAATTCCTCAACCTTTTCGCATACAAAAGAGCAAATTTCAGTGCAATTTATGTACGTTTTGAATTTGATTGTGGGGAGAAAACTACATTGCTTGGATTGTCCAGTTTCAGGGCTTCACGAAAAGTGCTATTTTATCAGTCAACTCAGAATAATAACTTCAGAATAGTATGCTTGAATAAACACCTAGCAAACATGCCAAAAGGTTGAAGAGTTACTGTATTTCGTGATCAGAATAGTAAAGGTCATACGTTTAGCATTCGCACAAACTCTGCTCTTTATGTCACAAACTTTGTCAAAGCCTTTCTGAAAACGATTACAGCAGTATTAGGTGTGCTCAGATTTCTTCAACCGACGCCTTCAAGGCGCGGTCCTATACCCGAAGCACAAGTAGCAAACTGGAGTTGTCTGCTCCTGATGATTGGGCAAAAACGACGATGGCACGTTTGAAACTAATGCTGTACTTAGTATTTCCTCCAAAATGGAATTATTTCTTCTCGTTGATTAGAGAGATGGTATGAGTGGAAGGGTCGCTGTCATTGCAAAGGTCACGCTGACACTAACAAACGACTCCCTGCTAATCGATTTATTCATTCAACACCAATTTCCAACCAATGATTGGGTTTGTAGCGTGTCCAAGACTACACGGTTGAATCGTGTATTAAGAAGCGGTATTCATTAAATGCAGAATGGCAGGATTCAGGCGCCGTCAAATGAGATCTATCACAGAGCCGATCTTAAGTAACTTCCTTTGTACTAATATGTCTGGTGACAATGGCGCAATCTCGGTCCATTAATACCGGCGAATTAAATGATGTCTGGGCTATTATCAATTACACTTAGCGGTCGCATATACAATTTGGTAAAACCGAGGAGTAATTTAGACATAGCGTATTTGTGCTATCCCTCCCTCATTTCCACCCATCCCCGCTCCTCACAACCCACACCCCCACATTGTACTCACACACCATGCTCTAACACACACCGTTTGGCAGAATGACCATGCCTTATATACAGCCTTAATATTGCTCTCTTTATATCTCATTTATTTTACTGTGAGCAAGAGTGTATTAGACAGCCTCACAAACTTTCAAATGGCGCTGTGTTATGTCACACGGTTATATACCTATACAGTTTATTTATTTATTTGATTGAAGTATCCCTTTCAACTTTTTCGCAGATTCTAAAGTATATGTATGTATTAAAATCTAAATGTTTCCTGAATGCATAAGGTAACCGTGAATGACCAGTAATCTGCATGTCACCTGTACTCCTCTGTAAAGTATTCTCACAGAGCTGTATTTAGTTATGAAACCCTTGGCTGTTTTAGACTTCCCTTTAACATCCTTCTTTGCATTAATGAAGACTTGCCTAGTATGAATGTCTAAGCAAAGTGAAAACCTGACAGATTTAATCATTTAAATCTGTTTAGCTTAAGTCACGCACAAGATTTGCTTGCTGCAGACCTTGCGGGCGTCCGTCTTGGCTACCTCAGCCACTCTGTAGAGGTAATACAGACGGCCATGCACGCACTACGGAGAAGCATGTGCAATACGGTGGTTCCCATTTGTTTACCGTCCCTGCTGCTCATAGGGCTGTGGCGTAATACCTGACATTTTGAAGCACTATTAACACTTCAAGAAACTACTGCTTATCAATTTACACGCTATCATCTCCGTTGATTAGATCTTTCGCTCAGTGGTTATTTAAAACTCCCTGATCCCGTCACAAAAATCCCGAGAAAACAACAAACACAGACAAGCCAGGGCGGGACCCAAAGATCCAAACACGAGCGCGTAATGGCCGGACAGTTGAGGTCTTGATGAAAGTGCCTTTTACTCAGTGAGGCAGGATTGGTCATCACATAAATAAATAATCACAAAGTGGCAGAAAAGTGTTAACACTCCTCTTGGACTACGTAGATCGGCAAATAGAGGTCATTAGATACATTGATCATTTTGACATTCTGACCGGCAGAAATCCTTAACGACATCTTTACGGTGAAATATTCTTAAATGTGATTAAAGTGCGGTCAGACTCACGGAAAGATGCTGTTTAACGTATTAGGATTGCACGCAATCCAATGAAGACACACTGCAATGGGCGAATTTTCCCAAAATTAAGAAAATCAGATAAATAAATACATAAAAGCCATTTCTTATTTTTCCTGTTTTCTTATTTGGACGACTGTCAAATTAAGTGCAGCTTGTAACAGTGCGACACACTGGTACTTGCCAGTCAAAGCACTTGTCTACTTCCTTTAAATTACAGGAAGCAGAAATTTGGTGCAGTTTGATAAGGCTTTATAGACATGGAATTACGCATGCACTGCTACTTTATTCATTAGCGGGGCTCTAACCAAAGACATCAAACACCTCGTTAGCCAGACGGTTTCCGTTACGTATCCGGCAAACCTTGGATCAACACCCATTAACCCATCTGAAGAGTGCCGTTATGAACAAGGCTGACACGTCAAATGCTTTGCGACTTTAACTAATCACTATGGCCATTGATCTCTCACATCTAAAGCAAACAAGCACGCGAGAACTTACATCCATACATTACCTCAGCTGTGTATTATATTTAACTGGTGTCCTCTCCTGCAAAATGTCCCGCGAATTCTTTATGAGTGCCTATTTTGTGATCATGTTTCAATTTGTTCACATATAACTATAAATACACCCTATTGCGAATGGTGTATGCCGGACTGTTAGCACTACTTAACCAGGGCCATTTTTGTTTGTTTTTCGAGAGTTACATATCACACCACTTCAACCATAGAATCGATGGTCGTGTTAGGTACTTGTTCCACAAACGGCTTTAGAGTTGAACAGGAACCGATTTACCGATTACCGCGATGTAAACGTGTGGCCAAGTGCAAGGCGTAAAATTATGCACATTTGTGTTGTAAGCGAAAAGCTATTAACACAATTATCACTTTTGACAATAAGGGTGGGGGAAGCAATATACCAAACGGTCTTGCATAAGGCGTGTACATATCCCGCCTTGTAGCATTCGTTGAATCCTGTGCGCTATTTGACGGTTTAAAACAAAGTCACACGTTATTACTGTAAAACATGGCGCGTCAAGGCTATTCCATTAAACGCCTTTTCTTAAGCTCCCCGAAGTTTTAGATGAGTATAATTGTCCTGTATGTTAACATGGATACGGCAAGCATAGCAGTTATGTTGTATTAGATCACCACGTTTGCTATATAAAAAGTTGCGACCAAAGCGTTCCTGAGATGCATAGTTTAATTATCAACAACTTATAATCTAGTGTGGTACACGATTCCGACATTGATTTCATTCATTCGCCTTGAACTTTCCTTGCATCTTTCCAACTATTGACAGCTTATCTGTCTATAAATCCGTTACAAAAAATAAATTTCTTACTTTATACCTTTTCCTTTTTCTTTGGTGGTTTGTGTTGAGCGTTTTTTTTATTGACCAGGAGTGTTTCTTTTGATGAATAGATGTATATCGTGTTCTTTACTGGAAATTCTTCACCTAATGTTTATCAATGGATAATAAATTAAAGTTCATCATATCTTTTTATTTACAGGTGACGGAGATATTGTTTGGGGTTTATTTTCATTTTTAATTCGTGTGGAAAACTGTAGGTTCTATTTGGCTGGTGGTCTTCCTTAGATTATTACGGGATTTAAATGCTTTTATTGTTTATAACTGTGACGACATTACAGCATTTTTAAATAATTTTAGTTCAGTTACGTCTTTTAAATTGCTATTGACATCAGTTGACTTTTTTTTACTTTAATTCTGCTTATGCAAGAGGATGTGAAAGTTGTTATATTCTATCATTTCTAATCCATGAAGAGTTAGAATAGGAAGTTGTAATTAAGGTGTGACAAGAGGCTGGGTTTCACCAGATAGGTGTGTCCAATATTCTCGCTGTTCGCATCCATGAATTGTTAGACTAGAACCTTGTAAAAAAGGTAAATTGACAAGAGAGGCTGGATTTCACCAGTTAGGTGTGTCCAATATTCTCGCTGTTCGCATCCATGAACTCTTGGTATAGAAACTTGTAATTAAGGTAAATTGACAAGAGAGGCTGGATTTCATCAGGTAGGTGTGTCCAATATTCTCGCTGTTCGGTTCCATGAATTGTTAGAATAGGACCTTGTAAATAAGGTAAATTGACAAGCGAGGCTGGATTTCACCAGTTAGGTGTGTCCAATATTCTCGCTGTTCGCATCCATGAATTGTTAGAACAGAACCTTGTAACTAAGGTAAATTGACAAGCGAGGTTGGATTTCACCAGATAGGTGTGTCCAATATTCTCGCTTTTCGGATCCATGAATTGTTAGAATAGAACCTTGTAAATGAGGTAAATTGGCAAGCGAGGCTAGATTTCACCAGTTAGGTGTGTCCAATATTCTCGCCGTTCGCATCCATGAATTATTAGAATAGAAACTTGTAATTAAGGTGTGACAAAAGGCTGGGTTTCACCAGATAGGTGTGTCCAATATTCTCGCTGTTCGGATCCATGAATTGTTAGAATAGAACCTTGTAACTAAGGTAAATTGACAAGCGAGGCTGGATTTCACCAGTTAGGTGTGTCCAATATTCTCGCTGTTCGGATCCATGAATTGTTAGAATAGAACCTTGTAAATAAGGTAAATTGACAAGCGAGGCTGGATTTCACCAGTTAGGTGTGTCCAGTATTCTCGCTGTTCCGATCCATGAACTCTTAGCATAGAAACTTGTAATTAAGGTAATTTGACAAAAGAAGCTGGATTTCACCAATTAGGTGTGACAAGTATCCTCGCTGTTCGGATCCATGAATTGTTAAAATAGAACCTTGTAACTCAGGTAATTTGACAAAAGAAGCTGGATTTCACCAGTTAGGTGTGACAAGTATCCTCGCTGTTCGGATCCATGAACTCTTGGCATAGAAACTTGTAATTAAGGTAAATTGACAAAAGAAGCTGGATTTCACTAGGTAGGTGTGACCAATATTCTTGCTGTTCGGATCCATGAAAAGTTAAAATAGAACCTTGTAACTCAGGTAATTTGACAAGAGAGGCTGGATTTCACCAGTTAGGTGTGACAAGTATCCTCGCTGTTCGGATCCATGAATTGTTAAAATAGAACCTTGTAACTCAGGTAATTTGACAAGAGAGGCTGGATTTCACCAGTTAGGTGTGACAAGTATCCTCGCTGTTCGCATCCATGAATTGTTAGAATAGAATCTTGTAACTCAGGTAATTTGACAAGAGAGGCTGGATTTCACCAGTTAGGTGTGACAAGTATCCTCGCTGTTCTTGTCTTTTGTACTGAGAACTTTAGGATCAAGTAAACAAATTAACATATATTTTGGCCGCCAATTCTAAAGCGCATAGTCTTGCTGAGAACCTCTAGCTCTCAATATTGAAGACTGTTTAACTTTTGGAAAATTGCAGGTAGACTCTTCCCAGGTTAATATCAGTGTTGAACTTATTCCATCCATTGTGAAGAAAAGAACATTTTAGCGGCTGATTTAGTGTTAATGTGATTACACTTCAATTGCACTGGTATGAACGCCATCGCGTGCGCGTTGGGCTACACCTGTCTGTGGCAACAGTGTTGCGTTATGAGACACTATACACTCTGTTGTGCATTGTATTTCTTACATACCCTCAATGCTGAATTACCGTTTCAAAGCAAATCTTCAGAATTGTTCTAACGTTTTAGTGATAAGTGTTTTAGTCAATAAACTTTGTGTAAACATTTTAAAATATGCTGAAGGACGGGATAAATTGAATGTATTTTAAATGATTTAAACACCGTTGTGTACGACTGACCCAATCCATTTGTTCCGCTGTGAGTCACCAGTTAGCCAAATAAGGAAAGTAAAGGTTGATTTGATTTATCTATCAGATTGTTGTTTTACGCCCGTACCCAAGAATACGAAATAAAACTGAAAAAATTAATTTCTTATTTTGGAATAATAATTATACAATACACATTATGAATGTAAGTACTGTATCCCAGAGGCGCATGTTTGTCCTTTAGAACTATATGCTTACTTCAAACAATATTGGAAAAAGTTTTGTCGGTGGTATAGTCAAAGCCATTTTTGTAATGAAAATACTATGGTATGCCTGCGTTTTGCACTAAAGACGTCTGTTTACATGGTGCATAGAGACATCGATGCCCCATCCGTGTTACCCGCCATTCCTGCTTTTCGGTACAACTGTATCTTTCAGCTGTAAGCGTGACAGTTGATGATTAATCATTGCACATTCATTCTGCAATCCGGATGTGGCTGAAGCCACCTATAAGAGCAGATGGTGGGCTTTAGTTATCTATGCTCACTACAGTCCTTTGTTTAAGGAATGATTAGTACTGCTAATAGGTTAATCCCGTTTTTGCTGCACTAATTAAATACATAAACATTCCAAAGGCGACACAAGCGGTGGCCTTGGCAAACCTTCATTGCGTTTCTTCTACACTAGCCCCCCTCTCCATTACCAATACTGTCCAGGCGTACACCTTCGCTTTAGCACTCTAAAGCTCTTTATTGACTCAGACTTCTGATTCACTTTTTCATAACCTTAACCAGCTCTGAGACCAAAGCATCATTCCTCGAAATTTACTCTATTTAATGTAATAATAACTATCATGCTTTATGAAAGAGATTTTCACATTCCCAGTTTCAAAACCGCACTATCCACATAAATCTTCTTTTCCAATAAACGGTTTATGACGCTGATACTGCACAATCTATCAAACCGATTATGCGAACTGTAGTAGTTTTTACAGATTATTCATTCATAAATACCATGTCGTTTTGTCTTGGCAAAGCATAGTCTCCAAATCTAAGAATTTAACCCGGTCCATCCATTATAAGCGTTAATACTGTATTTTCTGCGTTGAATTAGTTTCGAAAAACTGTATTTTACGATTTTTCTTCTGATAAAGAGGACATTTTGGCATAAAACTGAATCTGTTTTAATCTTAAAAAGAGCCTCAATTTGTTTTTCTAACAAATGGTTCATCAGTAAGAATCTTTGGTATTTACCGTATAATGTGTATGGGTGAATTAATAAGCTTATGCTGTTAGCGTTTAGATGCTGAAGAAACGCAGGTATTGATAAGTGTGACTGATGCTTTATAATGTCGCGTTTTTTGAAAATGTGCAATGAACAGTTTGTGAGGTATTGAGAAAAATTGTCAAGTTAACGTGGAAATGGAAACTGTACTTTGGCTTGGTTTAGTTTCCAGCAAAAGATATTGGTAAATCTTCAAACTTTCATCAGTGGAAGTTTTTATGCATATATTACAAAAATGACACCAGGAATTATTTGTTTGTGTCCTCAAAGCGTCATCAAACCACACAGATTGTTTCGCTACACCCTATAGTTTTTCTCAGAATGTTTCAAAATATTGATGGCAGTGGTGGTTGAAAAGGTTGAGGAATTAGAGTAGTTTATAATTACCTCTGCTGTGCACATTGATTTACCTTAAATGTTTTGTCGTGATCGAGTTAATGTCGTTATTTACTAAATGCAAGTATATATATATATATATATATATATATATATATATATATATATATGTGTGTGTGTGTGTGTGTGTGTGTGTGTGTGTGTGTGTGTGTGTGTGTGTGTGTGTGTGTGTGTGTCTGTGTGTGTGTGTGTGTGTGCGGACTCCTCATATTCTTGTCGAAACAATCTGTTGTTCTGTGGACATATACCGTCTGGAATTTTCCAGAGGCTTAAATTTGTGTTGTCTCAGCCATGGATTCATTCATTCACAAACCTCCTCAGCGTGCCATAAATGATATAAAATAGAAGTAAATAAAAAGCCAAAAAAAGTTTGAGGTTAGTAAATGAGGAGAAGTGATATTTTGTGTACATTTACCTAGCAGAGCACTAAATGACATATTCTGAATCACCTTGCCAATTTCATTGTATGGCCGCTTCCCATCTTCCCAGATTTGTAAAGTCTCTCCATGACAGTAACAACGTTATTGGTTTGTCTGCGCATCAGGCGACCATTGGTATAATCCCTCTGATCTTCTTCTAGACGAGGGAAATTTTAAGGGTTTCACTAAGGTTTCTGTGTTCCCTGATTAGACACCGAAGAGGCATTCCGTCTAATAGCAATCATGAAGAATAGCTTCACCATGCAGATACTGCCACTTTCATTATCTACAAAATGCAAGAATACAGCAGATAAAAACAACTTAGAGAAGATAAATTACTTAAAATAACCATAGTATGTAATCGGTTAGTTGATGTTCCCTCTTCACTTTGCATTCGTCTTTCTCGATGGAGAAACAGACAACAAAGGAATATACAACATAATTTTCGATTGCTAACATTCATGATTGCATATATTTGGCATTATCTTGGGTGGCCAAGTGTTCAAAGACATTCCTTATTC
The DNA here is from genome assembly GCF_032854445.1 of Liolophura sinensis. Taxonomy (NCBI): domain Eukaryota; kingdom Metazoa; phylum Mollusca; class Polyplacophora; order Chitonida; family Chitonidae; genus Liolophura; species Liolophura sinensis. Next base: position 12,936,653 of record NC_088299.1, on the reverse strand, counting down.
AGATCCAGAACAATCGTGCTTCTTCTGCTTCTTGGTGGTTTACGCCGTACTCAAGAATATTTCACTTACACGACGGCGGCCAGCATTATGGTGGGTGGAAACCGGGCACAGCCCAGAACAATCGTTCTCCCTAAGTTATTCATGTGTTTGTTTATTGATCATTATTGTTGCCTAAAGACTTTTCCGTCACACTGACAAACTTTTCACTCATACGATGGCTGTCACTTTTTTTAAGTTGAGAAAATCGGAGTACCCGGCATAAATCACCGACCGTTGCCAAGTTACTGACGAACTTTCTCACGTGTGACATACAGATATACACACCATGCTGGTAGACGACAAATTACACTACGCAAACGGCCACGTGAGCGTTCTTCGACCGCTTATTGTCAACAAGCAGTGAAAGCGGGAGAGTTTACAAATTGTCTATCCAGTGCGGGGTTTAATTTCGCATCTCGTGTGCCCTGTGGACTTACGACAGACTCTAGACCACGGACCTCTTACTACAGCTTTAAACAATCAGGCAGAACTCATGATATTTTTTTATGCGTCGTTGTACCAAAAATGGACAAGTAAACCACTGGTCTTTTCCAGGTATCTGGCAAACCTCTTGACGTAAGTTCCAGTCAGCTGTAAACCACTGCTCTCTTCTAAGTACCCGACAAACCTCTTGATGTAAGCCCGCAGCCAGCTGTAAACCACTGCTCTCTTCTAGGTACCTGGCAAACATCCTGGCGTCAGCCGCAGGTCAGCTGTAAACCACTGCTCTCTTCCAAGTACCTGGCAAACATCATGGCGTCAGTCACAGTCAGCTGTAAACCACCGCTCTCTTACAAGTACCTGACTGAGTTAAGCCACAGTCAGCTGTAAACCACAGCTCTCTTCTAAGTACCTGACAAACATCCTGGCGTAAGCCGCAGTCAGCTGTAAACCACTGCTCTCTACAAGTACCTGACAAACATCCTGATGTAAGCCGCAGCCAGCTGTGAACCATTGCTCGCTTCCAAGTACCTGACAAACACCCTGGCGTAAGCCGCAGTCAACTGTAAACCACTGCTCTCTACCAAGTACCTGGCAAACATCCTGGCGTAAGCCGCAGCCAGCTGTAAACCACAGCTCTCTTCCAAATACCTGGCAAACATCCTGATGTAAGCCGCAGCCAGCTATGAACCACTGCTCGCTTCCAAGTACCTGGCAAACACCCGGACGTAAGCCAGTCAGCTGTAAACCACTTCTCTCTTCCAAATACCTGACAAACATCCTGGTGTAAGCCGCAGCCAGCTGTAAACGACTGCACTCAACCAAGTACCTGACACACATCCTGATGTAAGCCAGTCAGCTGTAAACCACTTCTCTCTTCCAAGTACCTGACAAACATCCTGGTGTAAGCCGCAGCCAGCTGTAAACCACTGCACTCAACCAAGTACCTGACACACATCCTGATGTAAGCCAGTCAGCTGTAAACCACTGCTCTCTTCCACGTGATTGACAAACATCCTGGCGTACCTGAGAAATATCCTGACGTAAATCCACTGTCAGCTGTAAACCACTTCTCTTTGTCAGATACCTAAGAGACATCCTGACATGAATCAAATAAATAAAGTAAATAATGACAGTCTTTACACATCTACTTGTTTCCTGAGGTAGGCCTTTAGTTAATTACATAGTCCCTATATACCCTAAAAGATTATAGGTTCAAGCAGTTCATTTGTGAGCTTCCGGCATTCAGAATGTAAATGTGAAAAAAAAAAAAACCTCACTGAGTGACGAGAATCTTCCGTTTACTGAGCCTGGATTTAGCCCCACCCCCCCACACATCAATTTCAGGTTAATAACAAATACAATGGATGTGTGCATGGATACGTGTATGTTAAGTTTATCTTGTAACAAACAATCTTTTATTGATGTTTGATAACTCCTACGGCATCCAATGTTGCTTCCACTTAAATACTACAAGAAGTGTCCATTAGACATTCAATGGAACGTTGAGTCGTTTGATGTATCACCATTTATAATTTACACAGTGTTTTGCGCATTAAGTGCATTAAGTGTTACACAGAAAAAAACATACTTGCTACTCTTCCCGGTGATACGTTTTCGCTGTCTCGTCAATCAGTATGTAATGAATGGAAATCATGTTACGTTTTTTTACAGTTTGTAATATTACGGGAGACAAAGGCTACTACATTTACGTATTTGTTGATGTGTTTGCGTAAATTTCTTGCTATGTTTTTTCCCCAGACATTTATTTAACGTATGATATATGGATTGGATTTTTAATACAAGAAAGTAAAAACTCGAGGATCCACACATTAAGTAACTTAGTGGATAAAGAAACAGTTCCATTAAATGATCTATTAAATGAAAACATAACCCAGAGGGATCTGAAGACAGAAGAAGTTTTTGTTTAAGGACGCGTATACGTTTTCGGTCATACTGTCTTCCACTGACCCAAAGACATCCTATAAAATATTCAACAAACAACGTAAACTGTTGTTTGAACAGTTTTCCTTTGTACTTTGCTTTCTACCTAATATAACTTACCATTAACCTATGGATTAATTTTTTGCTTTGGTTGGTTGACTGTGATCGACTGTGATAGACTGGGCAAAATGGAGAACCTCATCATTTATGCATTTACGAAATGAGTATCAAACCGCGATTCTGTCGGTAGACTAAGCATGCTAAATGTTAGCATACTGAGTAATTCTAGACCCGTGACGTCCAATTAATTACAGTTAACATCGTTGCATTTTTTCCCATCTAATTCTTATTAAGTCATCTTGCTCGCGGGCATGTATTTTGCTATTATTGAAGCACTTGGATGAAAAGTTAGAATAAATACCTACCTAAGGTAAATTGACACCCGTTCATGTTTCAGTGGTTACGTGTGATCATTTGCCAATGATCACAATGTCATCGTTGATTGTTTTACGAGAATGTGATATACACAGATATTGAACAAAAACATTTAAGTGCCGTGAATGAGTAATCAGTATTTTCAATAATATTCACAATAATATTCACATGAAAATTTTATTGTATATAAAAGTAATGTTGAAAAAAAGCCTGTTTAAAGGTTTTAAATTTAAATTTCCTGAAATTTCTAGCTAAACCCTTAACCGGATACTCCTTCCTGCGCAGTGGCGTCTCACGTCGAAGCATGCATTGTTCTCTAGAAATGAATAAGTAATACTTTGCCACTTTGCCACGAACCACATCGCAAACCAAAGAATGGGATATAAAATATCCAACCTTAGGCAAAAAGGTTACATGTTCTGTTACATTCCTCAAAAACACAATGGTATCAGACACTCTATAAATCGATATACGAGCAAATGTTAGAATAAGGTTACAGCAGTAGGATTATTCAAGCTCCGATTCCAATCGTGAGTGGTAGCGAGGGATGTTGACAGTAGGTCCGTACTTGATTCACTCTTACTCACACGAAATGCAGGAAATATACGGCCTTAATCGAAGTTTGACTTGTGGTAGGCCAATAAACGTCACAGGGACCTAATTTAGAGGTCATTGTCAGGAAATATATCAGTGTAAATACACATTTTTAACATTGAAATGACTGTCTTGACAACAATGTAGAAAATATTGTGTGCATGTGAAAATCAAGCGCACGAAGGCGTCAAGCCCGACTGCTGTGCGGAGTCAGATGGGAACGACACGCTTGTTACACTCCCCATAAAACCAATGAATAACTAACCACATAGACACCTAATAATGTTTTTTACGAGGTACATTATTTATGCATTCAGTGTTTCTGAGGCAACTACAATAAATAAGTCGGTCATTACCAGTGTTCCGGTGATAGTTTTTTCCCTGTTAGAAAACTGTATCTGTATACTGAAGATTCGTGAAATCCAAGTCTTTGATCATTATTTTGGTTCGCTGTTTATTTTTGGAATATATGAGTGTTTGGAGTAAGCAGCGTTTTACGTTATTATCCTGTGTAGTCACTGCATGTTTAGTTTCAGCTGTGTTTGTAAGCTTAGATGCAAAACAGTTGAGATATGTGCTAAGAACTTTATTGCCGATTGGCCCTTTACAAGGAAAGACTATATGCTACACAAAGGTATGTAACCTTAAACGCTTAGGCCCTGAGAAATGGATGTGATTTTCTCATCATTGTTAAACATAAAATACTCATACTTTCGTCAAAGTTAAGTGACTATATGTCGAATCTCTGTAAACAACATGTGATTTCTTTAAACGAGATGTCGTCAAGGAAGATATTGCCCCAGTAATATGTCTTCAGAGTAAAGATAAATTATATAATCATAGAGGAGACGTTCCCAGTTACTAAACATCGGACACAGTTAATCTTCATCTCAGCAGCAATCAGGTCCACCTTAGTAGACTAAATGACAGGTCCTTTGCGGAACCAATACTTACGTACATGAGGAATTTTACTTGTGGTGAACAACCTTGAATTAATGTTCAAATTCAGCCCTCATTCGATGTTGATGTTACTTCTACTTACATTTTACAGTCAACTATCTGTTGTTTCTTTTTTTCCAGCTACGCTGAATTGTTTGCTGTATTCCCGTCAATAATTCATGTAGTATTTTGGTTTTAAGAGCAACAAGAATAGAACAACAAACTCATGGCTTTTCTAGTGATACATTTTCACTGTCTCGACAATAAATCAGACCGTGAATGGAGGGTACATCAAGTTGTCTGGTTGTTTTTAACACAACGCGTGACTCAGACTATACGTTGAACATAACGGTTAATCTGATTGTGTTCAATTTTTTATATAGTTGATTTCCGAAAGGGATCCTCATTCGTGAATGAATTGGATTTTTAAATTACAAAATTAAGCACTGAATAATTTAGTGAAGAAAAGAAAAAAAAAACAGTTCCACTAAATGTTGGATTTAATGGAATCCTAGCCAAGCGGGATCTGTTGACAGAAGAAGTTTTTATCTCAATTTTGCTATATTTTCAAATGGTATAAATTATTGAACAAAAATGGATATGTACATCAAGTCTATATATATATATATATATATGTATATATATACACACACACACACACACACACACACACACACACACACACACACACACTGGATGCATCCTTTACCGACAGTATGGCATCAGACATTACATAAATCAATATTTGGAATCACATCAGAAAAAGGGATAATGTTGCCCGGGTGGTTACTTCCAGTTTTCTATGTTTACCTCACGATTAAGTTGTCTTGCTACAATATTTGGACACGTCTTAATTTTCCTGACAGTTCTTTTCTAGTATCACAGAAAATCTCTTTTAAGTAAATCGATTGACCTTGTTTCTATCCCAGATAATCTTGCTCTAGATTTTTGCGATAACTCTTCTGCATTGGTCTCTTCGCTGGCTGAACCTTGACACTTGAGAACATGTATGTAGTTTAGGTACCTTAACCATTTGTTTAGGGCGTTGAGATTTTGAACGGAAAACACCCCTCTTTTAATTTGCCTGGATAGGTGTTCGAATCTACGAGTGGTAGGAATGTCAGGCTCGAAGATTTCGATTCAGTCTAGACTGTTTTTCCAAGTTTATGACCTTCTACTTTATTACGAAGTCCTCAAAAAATAATAAAGGATAGCGATATATCTAAAGAACAAACAGACTGTTTCGTCATTAACAAAGAAAGGCTGAATGTTACATGAAGCAATAAAGGGTTGACATTTCGGATTAAATATTTCATGTCATGACATTTTTGATGGTATGGTTAATTAAACCGATAAATGTGGTTAAAAGACCTACATGCGTCTATACTGGGGACTTTATTACGACGGCTCAGTGGCGAAGCGTCTGCGTGGTGGGAGAATTTTTAAAAAACCTTTTCGGTCCAGACGAGGCCACGGTTGGAAAAAGTTTGATGAAACCGGTTCTCTGGGCGGGTTGGAGTTGTCCATAAATCATAAATTATATCCATTTAAGACATTGAACAAATTATGAACCTGTAGTGTTTAAATGATTTATACACAAACTTTTATTAAGAAAAGTCCGTGTCGTTTTACACGCAGAATACTGGTTTTCACATGGCTGTGAGAGTAGAGATTCTTGTGCGGTAAACACCACCAAAAACAAAAACAATAGCAACAGCAATGTCGTCGTACCACAGAGCTGGTCATCGCAGCTAAACCACTACAACATTCGCCCAAGGAACATCTCAGGCCTTTAGAACTAACAGTATCAGAGAGCAAATTAATAAGCCTTTGATGAAATTATCAAATATTGTGATCAAGTTAATCTACCATGTTGGATAACGTTTTTCTTAATTATTTGATTGGTGTTTTACGCCCTATGGCCAATGGTGGGAGCAGAGTTTTTGTTTTACACTTTGATAGGAAACAATCCTCTAAAAAGTAATTTGTCATTTTTCGTCGCTAGTCGGTTTCAACAACATATTTTTTATGAACATCACATTCATGGCATTGGCGCTGGGCATTATACGAAGCCAGATTTACGGATACTGCACGCACGATGAAGCGTAGCCAGGATACTCTGCCGTCACGATTCACGATTACGCCGTTTATTCCAGATTGATCAGATTGATACAAAGGAAATGTGTCCATGGAGGTGGAAAGAAAGAAATGTTACCAAGGGATTCGTGGCAGCCATTGAGTTACTAATATTCACTTTTTTCTCTTTGTTTAACAGGCCTCTATCTAGACTGCAATTTACATTTGCTTGCAGTAATTTCATTTTTGCTTTGGATATTTGGTATTGCATCTTTTAATAATTAAATCCTGGAGTAAACAGCAGAAGTGTGTTAAACTGTGAGTAAACGACATGGCAATAATAATCTCTGAAGTAATTAATCGCAAATAATTATATGTAAATTCTTGAGTTCTCATTTGAATAACGTCAAATTAATGTCTTTCTTCAGGTTTGGAAGTATGAGCAAAATATACATGAAAATCTCTCTCCTTAAACTCAAAATCCAATTTATGATTAACTCTAGCTGTTTGTTTTTCTCTGGGGTTATTGCTAACAAAAAGACGTGGAACTAGGAGACAGTTAAATATTGGACAAACGGAAGGGCATTGAGCTCACTTGTACATTCAGATCTGGATTATTTTTAGCAATATGACGGGATTCTAAGTACGCAAGCTTCAGAGTGTTGTTGGAGTAGTCAATGATTTTGAATGTCAGAGAATTTTGGTTGTGATTTTTATTGTAACAATGGTCAGCAACAGCTGACCCCATGCTATTTTTTGTTTTAGATATAATGTTCGGCAAACCTTTGACCAATGTGACGTTTCGTCAATCCTACGTAACTTGAGTTACTATCACCACACTTTGTAGATATGTAGATAACATTTCTGTGTAATACATCTTCCTCTGGGTTTTTAAATTTGACATATCTGCTTATAGGAAGGGTCTGATGTTATACAACAAATTGTACTGAAGGCAGTAATTTTTGTAGCGCTGAGAGTTGTCGAATAAGTTTGGTAGACGCTGGTCCTAAGTAAGAGAGTCTTGCGAAGATTTTGTGGTTTTCAGGGCCATATGCTTTGCTAATCGGGATTGAAATTTTTTGTTGAAGAAATGACAGAATATATCACACTGGATGGATACATACTTTTATACAGCATAATTTAAATATGTTCGACCTCATTGGTGAGACTGGTATAAGAACTGCAAATGTTCCAGGCACGGTTTAAAAATTTATTAATTGGATTAATGTTGTATTTGTAGAGGACAAAGCTGGTACATTTGGTGTAGAGTCCAGTGTGAGTAGGTTTCCCATACACTTTTGTGTGTGTTGGGTACAAAGCTGGTACATTTTGTGTAGAGTCCAGTGTGAGTAGGTTTCCGATACACTTTTGTGTGTGTTGGGTACAAAGCTGGTACATTTTGTGTAGAGTCCAGTGTGAGTAGGTTTCCGATACACTTTTGTGTGTGTTGGGTACAAAGCTGGTACATTTGGTGTAGAGTCCAGTGTGAGTAAGTTTCCGACACACTGTTGTGTGTGTTGGGTACAAGGCTGGTACATTCGGTGTAGAGTCCAGTGTGAGTAGGTTTCCCATACACTGCTGTGTGTGTTGGGTACAAGGCTGGTACATTCGGTGTAGAGTCCAGTGTGAGTAAGTTTCCGACACACTGTTGTGTGTGTTGGGTACAAGGCAGGTACATTCGGTGTAGAGTCCAGTGTGAGTAGGTTTCCCATACACTGTTGTGTGTGTTGGGTACAAGGCTGGTACATTCGGTGTAGAGTCCAGTGTGAGTAAGTTTCCGACACACTGTTGTGTGTGTTGGGTACAAGGCTGGTACATTCGGTGTAGAGTCCAGTGTGAGTAGGTTTCCCATACACTGTTGTGTGTGTTGGGTACAAGGCTGGTACATTCGGTGTAGAGTCCAGTGTGAGTAAGTTTCCGACACACTGTTGTGTGTGTTGGGTACAAGGCTGGTACATTCGGTGTAGAGTCCAGTGTGAGTAAGTTTCCGACACACTGTTGTGTGTGTTGGGTACAAGGCTGGTACATTCGGTGTAGAGTCCAGTGTGAGTAGGTTTCCGATACACTTTTGTGTGTGTTGGGTACAAAGCTGGTACATTTGGTGTAGAGTCCAGTGTGATTAGGTTTCTGACACACTGTTGTGTGTGTTGGGTACAAGGCTGGTACATTCGGTGTAGAGTCCAGTGTGAGTAGGTTTCCGACACATTGTTGTGTGTGTTGGGTACAAAGCTGGTACATTTGGTGTGGAGTCCAGTGTGAGTAGGTTTCCCATACACTGTTGTGTGGATTTTGTCTGGTGTCCTAGAGATGAATGCATTAGGGAATGGGAGAGAACCATTAACTTCATGTTCGCAGGTGAAGCTTAGCCGAGTATGACCTTAATATATACGTTTGTACGCGTTTGGTCTGACTTCCGGGTAATTTCGGACAAACTTGTTTTCAACATGTTTCATAAATTTATTTATTTATATGATTGGTGTTTTACGCCGTACTCAAGAATATTTCACTTATACGACGGCGGCCAGCATTATGGTGGGAGGAAACCGGGCAGAGCCCGGGGGAAACCCACAACCATCCGCAGGTTGCTGACAGACCTTCCCACGTACGGCCGGAGAGGAAGCCAGCATGAGCTGGACTTGAACTCACAGCGACCGCATTGGTGAAAGACTCTTGGGTCATTACGCTGCGCTAGCGCGCTAACTGACTGAGCCACGGAGGTCCCCTGTTTCATAAAGACATCAGCAAACAGAGGCGCCAGCGGAGAAGCCATGCAGACACAGCCCACTTGCTCAAAATACTTGTTGTTGAATTTGAATGTGACATTTGTTGCTGCACGTGTCACGCTTGGTTTGTCTTCGGGTCATTCCACGAAATTTTGTTTTGACATCAAAGCTCATAATAATATCACCCTGTACAAAATTCCCATGCATGTTCTGGACAACGCGACCTTGTGACCTAAATGGGGTTTGACCGATACTAGGTGGGTGAGAGATAATATTGTGGACTGGCAGGTGGATGTATAATACCACATCAGTACGAATGTTAGCTATAAAAGCAGATAAACAACATGTGCCTTAATAGCTTATTGGTCTGAATATAGATTTACATGGCCATAATAGTAATCTGACATTTGCGGTAGTGTGACGCGTTGAAAAGGCCACAAATCCTCTCTGCATTCACAAGAATGAATGGTTGCAAGGAGAGGTCACTAAATCACAGAGTAAAACTGCTTATTTCTTATTTATTTGATCATTGCTGGACACTATACTCAAGACTTTATTACTTACACCATGGTGGTCAAAATTATGGGTGCTAGAAACCGGGATGCCCAGCGTAAACCACTGACCTTTGGAATATCACCGACGAACTTTCTCACATGTGACGTACAGAAATCAACACCTTACTGACAGATGACAAGTGTTCTTAACGAACGTTATAGACTACACACATGAACGTCATCGACGGCTTGTCAGCAAGACTCCAAATGCTGTGAGAGCGTGGAGCTTTTGTGTCATGAGGTTTGTCGGGTACTTTGAGAAGTTCCGTAAACTTTTCGTCGGTGCTGCTCACGACTTTCCTGTGCCCGGGCATCTGGCAGACGTTTGTGGATGTGAAATACTGTTCACAGCATTAAAACTCAATTCAAAGTGAGGAATGAAAGAATACAGGGCTTTTAAAGAGGGGTTTTAATCGTGGATTTTCTGGCAATAAATTCTGAATACGATACAGAGTACACCATGACTTCCAAAACAATATCTGCTTGGAACAGTTGAAACTGAAGCCAGATACCCAGTGTTTGGCCTAGAAATTATTCACTGCGAGTTTGAAATTTCAACTGGATTTCATGCCCAGAACATTGACTCTCTTGCATGTAGGTCTATCAATGAAAATTGACTGCTTACAAGTTACCACCTTCGTTTGCATGTCATCTGTGCTTAAGTAACTGGCGTGGTTTTCTGAACCTTAAGATTGGCAAAACAAATCTATGAACCATATAAAAATTGCCACATGTAATAATGTGAGGTTTCATCTACAACCTGCCTGTGGTTGAAGCAATTTCCCACCGTTGGGAACAAAGAGGTTGTAACTGCCGACAGGAGACATTAGTGTGTAGGCATTACAATGACTCTCGCGTGCAATGTCTAATTGCTTGTTATAAAGCTGTGCTGTTAGTACATGTACATTACTCTGGTTTTTTTTTGCGTGTAATGTGTATAATTAGGTGTAATAATGTCAAATTACTGCGTGTAATAATGCTGTCTGCCTTAACTGTTGTTCTTTTTTTTAAACAACCTGAATTGAAGTAATCCGTAATAGTAAGCCAAAAGTTAGAGCTGTATATTTGGATCATAGATTAAGCGTTCAACTAAGTAATTTTATTACATGTACCTGATGACTTAAGGGAACTTGGCTTAAACGATTTGTCCTATGGCGTGGCCTTTTAGGAAGATATAGGCGTTCGTGTCAATTACGAAACCGGTTACATAGGTCGGTTAAAGTTCCTTTCCAAGGAAAGTTTGTCTGTACATCTCTGAGGGTGGGGACGATTGTGAGGCTCACGGCCTGAAGGACGGGCTTTATCTCAGTTGGGATCATGCCAAGAAGACCCTTCCGGAATCCCGATGAAGACACATTGTCAGCGCTTGGAAGCAACAGATCTTAGTTAAGACGTTGTTTTAGAGAAGCTTAACCTGGGATTAGACGGAGCACGTCCCGGTTGATACAGCTTCGCTTCAGTCACGAAAATCGGCTATGGCCAAAGATCAATGTGGTTATATCAGCGACGTTGACATTCGAAGTGTGGGCGAAGTCTTAGACGAATTGACTCCGCGCGATCCCGAATGGTTTATTGCCTTAGACTAGTGTATATTAATAGCTCTTCTCGTAATCAGTCTCAGCAGATCCCAAATCGCTCCTCAAGTCGAGCTGCCGGATTTTTATCTCAAAACCGTGTTCATGTTTTAGAAATACGTTATGAGTCATGTTCATAACCGTGTTTAGTCTTTGCAGTATATAGCCGTAAAGAGAAGATGTTATCATCTTTAATAATCCAACAAATACAGGAAAAAGACTGAGCACTATATTTTAGATTGGATGCGATCATCACGTCCGACATTTGTATACCTCTCGTAGACCATGATGCCAGCGCTCCAAGTCGATAACCGCAAACGCATTTCCAAAACAAACTAAAGAGTTATCAAAGCAGGACGAAAGAAATACTGTATAAATCATGCGTATGTATGTATGCACATTCGTACTCAGCAATTTTTTAGCCATATGACGACGGGGAATCCTGATGTGTGTGTGCATACTTACTGTGTCTTCTTGTGCAAGGGGGAGTCCATGCCGCCAAGTATCATGCTGAAAACACCAGACACCCCACCCAGTCACATTATACTGACACCAGGCCAACCAGCCCTGTTTTCTTGCTCTAAATTCTCAGTGCCGAGTGCCTTTTGTATACATGACACGAATTAGATCACAAGTATGCCGACTTCGAGGCGAACGCTCTGACCACTAGGCCACCAAACCAGCCTCTATAAATAGTAAATAAAGGTAGTAACATTTAAGTGAGAAGCAGTTAACAGTTGTCAGTGATGAAGGGGAGACCGTCGATATTGTAAGTATGGCACATACATCAAATTCCAAACTCGTATTCCACGAGGTCAAACATAAATATATGTAAAGGTATTTCAGCCAAAGCATCATGTTGATGTAGCAAAATTGAAAATAAAAGCATCATGTTGATGTAACAAAGTTGAAAATAAAAGCATCATGTTGATGTAGCAAAACTGAAAATAAAAGCATCATGTTGATGTAGCAAAATTGAAAATAAAAGCGTCATGTTGATGTAGCAAAATTGAAAATAAAAGCATCATGTTGATGTAACAAAGTTGAAAATAAAAGCATCATGTTGATGTAACAAAGTTGAAAATAAAAGCATCATGTTGATGTAACAAAGTTGAAAATAAAAGCATCATGTTGATGTAGCAAAACTGAAAATAAAAGCATCATGCTGATGTAACAAAGTTGAAAATAAAAGCATGTAACAAAGTTGAAAACAAAAGCATCATGTTGATGTAATAAAATTGAAGATAAAAGCATCATGCTGATGTAACAAAGTTGAAAATAAAAGCATCATGTTGATGTAGCAAAATTGAAAATAAAAGCATCATGTTGATGTAACAAAATTGAAAATGAAAGCATCATGTTGATGTAAAAAAACGGAAAATAAAAGCATCATGTTGATATAACAACAATAAAATAAGAGCGTCATATTTATAAAACAAATATGAAAATAAATCATGCTGCTATAAGGAACATGAATATTTACACAACCCACTAGCCACGGGGTCAGTAAACGCAGTTAGATACATCTGTGACAAAAATGGCATGGCAAATTATCTTGTCTGGAAAGGTTTCTAACGCGTAAATTCACTCCTCACCCTAAATACTAACCACTGCAGTTGGTAAGATTAAGGCGATGTGATAAACGGCTTGTCATTCGTACTCCCATTAGTAGTCTAACAGGTATGGGAGGTGAACAAGTAAATAATAACAATTCAAAATATTTGAAGTGCTACATGCTAGCTTCAAATGTGCATTTAATCTCGAAATATTATTTGATTTATTCATTTATTTATTTGATTGGTGATTTACGCCATACTCAAGAATATTTTACTGTCGGCCAGTATTACGGTAGGAGGAAGAATCCGGACAGAGCCCGGGGAAAACCCACGACTAACCTCATGTTGCTGGCAGACCTTCCCACGTAGGGCCAGAGAGAAAGTCAGCACGAGCTGAACTTGAACTCACAGCGACCGCATTGGTGTGAGGCTGCTGGGTCATGGCCTCGTGCTGGCGCGCTAGCCCCTGGCTACGGAGGCTCCGAAACATCATTTGTGAACTTCTATTGAGTTTAAGTGTACGCATGTTAAGAATGGGATATTGCAAGCTCCTAACTTTGAAATATATTTTGCATATTTAACTTTAAAATATATTTACATAATTAAAACTTTATGTACGATTTCACAGAAGCATTACTGACACGGTTGTGGGCCCATTTAAATTAAACTTTATATCATCTCATAGATGTAATCTTAAGACAAATGTTGCACCAAAATTCAACTTTCAGTACCAAAAGCTAAGCATTGTGGCGAAGTTTGCGTTGACTTTAGTGGCTTTGCGCAATTAAAGCCCAAAATTTATCAAACCATCCCTCTAGATCTGGATCTCAGTCCGGAAAGTATAGTATCTAGTCACGAATAACCATTCATGCTATACGCAGGGCATCGTGAATACACTTCTATGACGGCTTCATAACACAGGAGGAAGTCATGAGTTTTGGCATAGGACCTGATCTGCCTTTTCTGGTAAAGATGCAACCGAAAACGCGACAGCTGGGTTCGAACTTACAACATCTTAGGTCAGCAAGTCTTAGGGAATATATATTCTCTCCCACTATAGGAATATCACTATTGTAATTTATCTAACAGCGGTATTTTTTTTCAGAATTTCGGCTGGAGAACCCCTGTATAAGTGACCCTGTGTTATACATGTGTTATACTTCATGAAAAAATAAGGTAAAATTTATTGTACGCTTGAAATTCATGATAGAGATATTAAATGTTAAATGTATAGGAGATGGATTCGTGCATGCAGTGATTGTCAGGTGACATAATTATGTAAGGGTCGCCTGCGTATGTCGCTTAACCAAGAGCTAATATACATCGAGGATTCCGCAATTTGAAAAAATTAAGTACTTGATTTAAACTAAAAGGCTCAAATGTAGAACGAAGGACACCATTTGTTTTTACACAACAGTGGTTAGCATAGATGTAACAAAATCAATACTGACAACAGAAAATATACTTTTTCTCCAAACTTTTCAGTAGTGTACATGTATAATTTAACACAATTACAGTTTGTCTTATTAGGAAGAGGGGGGTTTAAAAGCCCTTCGTTTAAAATTAGTATTTCCTTAACTGTGATAGATGCATATGACGTCAGTGTATAATTTATATATTAATAAGCCTTGTTAGTGTCGTGCAATTCAACCCATCTAGTCTTTTTTTGGATTACTGAGAAAGAACCCATTTTACATTGAGTTAATTATATGTCATGTATAAACAAGTTCAGTGAGCAATATTCAATACAATGCAAAAGCGTATCGTTCAGTCTAATTATTGGTGAACATGAAACGATGTATTAATCATAAACGTATTTGGTTATCTATAATTATCAATAACACAATCAATAAATCGTGCGTGTTTTACGTCAGGACCATGTATTACGTGAGAAGTATAATGCAGGTGTAAAAATAACGAACGCTTCAATGCCCGATTACGTGGGCAAAATACAGGCACGCTAACAGAGAGCATGTTTTGTATCTGTGTGTCAATATGTGCCAAGGACTATATTTCCGAATTAAGATTTGATTAAGTAATGATTTCAGTGATGAACAAGAGTATTTAAATTACACAAGATTAAGAAAAACCCGGTTCAAATGAGTAACAGCACGGAATAAACCCTGTTTGGTGGGCCTTGGTGATAATTATTGGTTGACGACACTCACGTGACCTGGGCTTCAACGCTCGTTGAAAAGACCACTTGTCTTTTACCAACACGATGCGCATATCTGTAGATCACGTGTACCTTGGTAATGTGATGAAGGCCTATTTTATCATTGTCACGATGCTGACTTTTATGTTGAGTATTGTATTTAACTAAACAATGTCATAATGCGGTGTTTTACGCCAAACTCAAGAATATTTCTCTTATACGACGGCGTCCAGCATTATGGTGGGAGGAAGCCGGACAGAGCCCGGGGGAAACCCACGGCCATCCACAAGTTGCTGTAAGACCTTCCCGCGTACAGCTGGAGAGGATGCAAGCGACCGTATTGGTGAGAGAGACTCCCAGGACACTGCGGGGTGCTGACGTGCTAACCTCCTCGGCCTCGAGGGCCCCTGATTGCCACTTGTCTACAATTAATATTGTTGGATATGCTGGTGCCCTACACTCTTTGCAGTATTGTTTTTTTTCTTTGTTAATATCAGTATTTGTGAATGTACTGCTATCTGTTTTATTTCGCAACATCAGTATATATTTCGCTTGACCAATAATCCATAAGTCAATATCGATATCTATGCATGGCCTGGTAGTCTGGAATCACGACTTATTGTCCCTAGATGTGTTCATCAATATTATGGTATGAAACTTATTTTTTCACCGTGATATTGTTATTGCTATTTGTTACCATCGTTTCCTTGCGTTCATTACCGCATTGGTTTACTTGATAACTCGTTACGCAGCAAATCAAACTATTACGAGAGAACAATAAAGAGAGAGATAAAATGACAAAAGCGTTTTTCGGCAAAGAAGAAAGAAATCGATCCAGTGATCTCTCATTGAGTTTTTACCATGTGAACTCGGTTAATCTGGGAGATACGGCTAATTACTGTATATTAGACGACGAGGGTTGATCTTATTAGTGGCAGCCAAATTAACTGATAAAGCCTGCTTAATACAGTCATAAATAAGAAAGGTGCAGTTTAATAGACAAACTTTGTTCAGGAAATGGTGAGAGGAAAGGGTTTGAGATAATACTTAACAAGCCTCGGTAAACATATCGGGAATGCCTGTGTCGTCACACTACACCGGTTCGCTGTGGCCACTAGTCCGATACCACCGAGGCCGGACGTTGGCCTCTTCCTGTAACTTACAACAGATAGGTATTCAGCGCTTTCCTGCAGATCGATTGGACCTTTCGTGCTTAGGCCCATTCTTGTACTCATTCTTCAGAACCAAACAAAGTGTTTACTTACATTGTTTCGAGACAGGGTTTAAGGTTAAAGTGGTCTTCAGTGTCTTGATATTCGTCTCAGGATGCTAGACAACCACTGGTCAACCCAGTGTCTGGATACGGTAATGGTGTCTCCGGCATGGTGAATGAGTAAGGCAGCACGGCTGCCCCGCATAGGAAATGGTCTGGTTCACCGTCATAATATAAGTCGAAATAATACTAAACATAGATGATGGTGACTTTAAACCACGAACAAAAACACGAAGAAGCAAATGAACAAGAACCCGTTCTCAATCCAGTGACCGATTTCACAAAGATGTCGTACATGTATGATAATCGCAGATATAGGATAATGGCACGGTAATAATGTAGCAGAAAATGTCGTACAACAAATATACGATAAAAAATGTCGAACACCCCTTTCAAAAACTGGGTCCAGTACCCTTTCTTCATCGTACGTCGGCGAAATCTGTCTCCAACTGTAATCGGTCATCCGAAAATCACTCCCCCCCCCAATCTGGACTCGATTTCTACACCCAGTCATTCGTTACTAACTTGGGGCATCTTCATTCGATCACAAATAGTGTCAACAAATGAGGTAGGAGAATGAACTACGTTGGCTATTGTTGTAGCTGCTCTGAGCAAACACCATCACTGTGGATAGTATCGTTCGTATTTTTGTTGGAGAGAACTTTGTGTTCATCAGGCTTTGACATATCAGCAGAGTAATGTCGGGCACGCCATGAGACATCTCGGTTAGGTTTCGGCTTTAGCATGCATGGAAAAAAAGTTATGAAGATAAATATTTCATATATACTACGGATCTCAGATATGATAGGAACCGGTCATGCAACTGTCTCTCTTATGGTGCGGGTTTTCGATTAAGACTGTCGGTCAGTAAATGTGTATTCCAGTATGTAGTACAACACGTCGTGTTGAAGCCCTGAATGCTAAAAATTCGAAAACGAAAATGCTTAAATTTTTTAAACTGGAATACATGAAGATGTAAAACGTCTGTTTTCAGTTTCAGTATTGCCTACACCTACTGCAAATGATTGATAATTCAACCTTATAAAGGACTCCTTGAAACTAGACGGAACAAGTAAGTTTTACTTGTTTTTCTGCATGAAAAAATTCCACCTCACTGCTGCACCGAACAATTTCCTATCTAGTTGTAAGAGGTCCTTAGGCATTATTCCTGGTGACCCATTAACCATTAATCAGATTTAACATATTACACCAATGTTAAGTTTCATCTCATTGCGTTGACTCGTTAGAGTTGAGTTCAACTCAACTTTCCACATTATTTCGTTTATAGCAGGGTGGTGAATTTTGACAGAAGACTGGCGCAAACGTCCATATTTATTGCGCTGCCTCACTGCAATGTCATGGAGAAGACACCACAGAGGGATGACTACTTCCCATTGGCTTTAAGTCACGGGGTTTGTGAGTTACTAGGCGAACGACGGGCATTCCTTTTGCCACCACAAAAGTATGAATAGGGCGTTAGGCACAAATCAGATAATAAATAAAGAACCTGGTACGGTAAGGCGAGGAATCTGCCCCAGAGAGGTACGATAAGAAAGTGCAAATTTCAAAACCCCAGCACAACTCTGTAAATTTCCATATCAGAGGTATAAAACTTGGTCGAATCACCCATAAAAGTTATATGGCCATAAAAGAGATGGTTGCTTGGTAATAACCCGTCGAAAAATGCACTCTCGATCAAAAACGCCAATTTTTTGGCTCAAACGAGACATTGTGTATTTAATTTACACAGGTCCACGTTAACCAGAAAAATATCTTTGCTGAAGCTTTCAAGTATCTATTTGTGCGTGCTGTCAAGGTTTCGTTTTGGTTGACGTTTGTATTCATATGTAAAAAATAAACTTTATAAAGTGATCAGCTTTGTTATATTTTGGCAAGTTTGAAATCCGTATTTGTGGCATAGTCTGTCAGGTATCCTTCAAAATACAGTGACTAGCAGTCACTATGGAAAGTAGATTGCACCTATAGGAAATGCTCGAATCTTTGTGGTTATGGTATTACGTAACGTGTAGTAACAATAGTCATACGTGGATCTATGAGGCTGAACATTTGTTATATATGTATTTGACTGATTGTTGGATAGCTGCATGCTCAAGAACTTTTCAGAAAGTTACATTTGTGATACAGTGATTTTGTGCACTGTGAGGTGTCTATAGAAAAATATTTCAGTGTGACTGGAGCAGACTATCATTTTCCGATTTTATGACCAATGCATTGATTAAGTGCATGTCTGGAGTTTTATTATAACTCGCATGCTTGCCATTTGACAGGAAAGGAATAGTAAAACAGAACAACAAAAACAACAAAAACAAACAAACAAAAAAAAACAAGCAGCATTTGGAGTATGTCAACAGCTGTCAATCACAGATATAGTCAGTTTCGCTTCTTGAGGTGCACAGTCTGGTGCACTGGGACCGATTCCCTGCCTTACCATACCGCGTCCTTTCAAGCGAATTTATTGCAATCTACCAAAAAGTAATAAGCCACCCAAAATGATAATACCGACGTTATACAACACTTGTTTTCTCTGTTTTGGATCAAGCAGAACTGAAGAGACTAAAAACATACTATATACCCGGCGACCGTGAAACAAAAACATTAATTTGCACCTAAGGTGTGGCAGACTTATTTGTACTTTATGGCCTCTGTGGCCCGGTAGTTAGTACACTGGCGCAGCACACTTACTCGGACACCTATCACCAGTGTGATCGCTCTGAGTTCAAGTTCCGCTCATGTTGACTTCTGCCCGGTCATAGGTGGGTATGTATTCCAATGATTTTTTCGTCGGTTTTCCCCACGCTCTGCTCGGTTTCCTCCCACAATGGTGATGGCTGCCGTCGAATTAGTGAAGTATTCTTGAGTACGGCGCAAAACAGTCAAATAAATATTAGCACTGTTTTTCCCTGCCGAATGAGAGGTTACTGAACTTTTGTAGTTCAAAGGGATGGGGCCGATAAAACGTGGGAAACACTGATGTCTGCAAAGCTTTACTACGTGTAATTCTTGTCATATGGACATGTGTGGGCTACAGGAAAGGAATCGATTGGTGGACAAATCGTGACGTAGCTTATCCGTGTTTTCCAAAGACTATCCATTTTGTTGACTGGCAATTCCTAGTCTTAATCACAGGTCAGGTCGGGATATCGAACACTTGTACTAGGTGACCCTGGATAATATCTGAGCAATCACTACTTGTGATTAAGTTTGGTTGGATTACCTGAAAAATATCTTAAAAGAATTGATTTATTTCTACAGAGTTCCGGTTTACCACTGATGTTCTTGTAAAATTTATCACTAACTTTCCAAGAATCGTTCATTTACGCTGGGCATTTCGGTTTCCTCCACTCACAAATTGCATGACCACCATCGTACAGCGTTAAACAACAACTGAATAAATAAATACATTCTAATTAAATTTTATTGCCAATAGTATTTTGTATTTCTCGGTTGACCGTAAACACCAAGATCCAAGTGTTTTGCAACTGTGTTAAATTCAAAGACTTCTAATTTCTTTCCGAAAAGGTTTTGGATGTGGCAATTGCTCACTTAGACATCAATATTGAATGGTTAACTTTCACCCTTACATGACATTTGACGATTTCGTCATCGGAAGCTTATTCAAACAAGTTTGTTATTTTCCTTATCTTGCATGTTTAGTTGTTAAATTCATATAAGTAAATATAATATTCGTGTTCAAGCCTGAGGCTACATCTGTGGATGTTTTGTGGTAAACAATGTGATAAATGATTCACATTTGTGCATCTTCCAAAATGCACTAAACTAAATCAAAGCTGTGAAATTTGGTACCTTGTTAATCCTATAAAGTACGTGGGAAGGCCCGTCAGCAACCTGCAGATGGTCATGGGGTTTCCCCGGGCTCTACCCGTTTCCCTCCCACCATAATACTTGCTGCCGTCGTATAAGTGAAATAATCGTACATAACCTTTGAAATAAAACCAGCCCGTTTGGTTTATGTCATACTGGTCGTCAGCCTATAACGAGTTAATGAGTTCACGAGGTTATGGAGAGTTAAAAGCACAGCCCATGGTCTTATAACCTACTTTTGGTTTTAATTCACCTATGCAAGGTTTTCTCTCATGTCCACCCATGGGAAGTGATCGACGAGACAAAGGCTGAAGTCTGAACATGCGGCACAACGAATGCTGATTCCAGAAATAGAGCACGTTATTAGCCAAGTGAAAGGAGCGCAGTAATTTTTGCGAATTGACCACGTATGGCGTAGACAATCGCGGGTCAAGCTTCACCCCGAGGGACGCCCTTCCAAATCAGCGGCCGTTTGTGTTGGTCAAGAGGTCTTTGGCATAATTATGGTACCATTGATGGAGCATTTTAGCCAATTGTTACAATCGTCAATACTTGTCAACGTCCTAACAACTCTTTAACAACTCCACATTTGACAAGAAGGAACTGTGTAAACAATGAAACAGTACGTATGCGTTCTTTATCGCCATTCAGTCGCCAACTGCCTCCTTGGTTGTACCTACACGTGCAGGCATGCGTGTGAGACATCACGGGGTGTGGCTGTAGAAAGTGGTCGGTACATATAAAACATTCAAATCTATTAACACGTGCAGAGGCAATATGTGTATGATAGCGACACTAAATTATATGGCCACGACGGAAATAGTGAGACATTAGAATACCGATATTGGATGCTCTAAATGTAATATCATGCGTGGAAAATGTGATAAATGTTATCAGTGTGAAGTCCAAGTTACAGATGTGTAAACACCTCTCGTTGACGGCCGCTAACCAAATGCAGCATCACCACTATAATAGTGGCCCCGGTAAACACTAAGCCGGTTTCTAGCCGATTAAAAAATCAATTCACACACCACATTGACCCTAGCACGGAAACAGAATATTTGTTGTTGGTTTTTCATTTGTATTAGTGGCGTAAAGGTATTGTGTTCTGATAATCATAGGCACGTAGTGGTAGAACATAATCACCTTTATCTGAAGGCTCATCTATTTTACTCCACATACATTTTTTTTACCAATGTCGACTGTTTCCGGTACCCGGATTTCCGGGGGTTTGAGGGCGCACTGGCTTCTGCGATGCTTTGGCGAGGATAGAATACCAAAAATACTATTGGCAGAGCCTTAAATGGATTCAACTTTGCAGACAAATGGTGAACTACTCGGACCAATTCCACAAATCAAGTTCTAGCCTGCTAAAATTTAGAGCTTACAAAATTTAGAGCTTTATTGTGGCTCCTAAAATTATGACCTTAAATGACCACCTGATCACTGCTATCTTAAACATATGTGTCAGAATTGAACCTCCAGTACAAACAGCAACACATAAGCATTGTGATAAGGTTTAAAATTTTGGCGATTTATCGCACAATATAAGTTGGTTATAAACCCCATGTACCATTGTTCTCTTGCCACGTACGAATACTGCATTATCAGTTTGCTCATTACACGTCATCGGAAAGACAGGAATGAACGAGTACTGCATTATTAGTTTGCTCACTAAACGTCTTCGGAAAGACAGAAATGAAGAAGTACTGCTTCATCAGTTTGTTCACTAAACGCGTCCGGAAAGACAGAAATGAAGAAGTACTGCTTTATTAGTTTGTTCACTAAACGTCTTCGGAAAGACAGAAATGAAGAAGTACTGCTGTATCAGTTTGTACCCTAAACGTCTTCGGAAACACAGAAATGAAGAAGTACTGCTGTATCAGTTTGTACCCTAAACGTCTTCGGAAAGACAGAAATGAAGAAGTACTGCTGTATCAGTTTGTTCACTAAACGTCTTCGGAAAGACAGAAATGAAGAAGTACTGCTTTATCAGTTTGCTCACTAAACGCGTCCGGAAAGACAGAAATGAAGAAGTACTGCTGTATCAGTTTGTACACTAAACGTCTTCGGAAAGACAGAAATGAAGAAGTACTGCTGTATCAGTTTGTTCACTAAACGTCTTCGGAAAGACAGAAATGAAGAAGTACTGCTTTATCAGTTTGCTCACTAAACGCGTCCGGAAAGACAGAAATGAAGAAGTACTGCTGTATCAGTTTGCTCATTACACGTCATCGGAAAGACAGAAATGAAGAAGTACTGCTTTATCGGTTTGCTCACTAAACGTCTCCGGAAAGACAGAAATGAAGAAGTACTGCTGTATCAGTTTGTACACTAAACGTCTTCGGAAAGAGAGAAATGAAGAAGTACTGCTTTATCAGTTTGTTCACTAAACGTCTCCGGAAAGACAGAAATGAAGAAGTACTGCTTTATCAGTTTGCTCACTAAAAGTCTGCGGAAAACAGAAATGAAGAATTACTGCTGTATCAGTTTGTTCACTAAACGTCTTCGGAAAGACAGAAATGAAGAAATACTTCATTATCAGTTTTTCACTAAACGTCTTCGGAAAGAGAGAAATGAAGAAGTACTGCTGTATCAGATTGTTCACTAAACGTCTTCGGAAGAACAGCAACGAATGAGCTTTATCATTTTGCTCACTAAACGTTATCAACTGTACATATTATATCCCAGTTACTTCATACGGGAATTGTTCCTCAGTACTGGCTGGTATAACATCCCTGAATCTGGCGATAAGGAACAATTCAAAATACTATCTACATGTGGTATGCATCATTGTTAAGAGTGACAACATAAATGCCGACCCCAGACACACACAGATACAAAAAGCGCACATCACAAATTGCCTCTAAACTGCTGGACCTCAGCGATCAGTCGAAGTTGGACCCAAATTTGTTTACTGGTCTTAACTGAGACATACTGTATCACCATTTTCGGCTCAGTATTAGTAGCTAACCCATCGAGCTACAATTGGTGTAATGGTCGTTTTGAAGTTTAAAGTTGTATAAGATGAATACTTGTATGTTTCAGTGTTGAATACAAACGTGTGAACTCAGTATTCAAGTACTAGTGTACTTTATTGATGCTACATCTCCGGTAACAATACCATGCTCTAGGGTAAAATTTATGAAATTTATGAAAATATGGATAATTAGGGTCTTCATAAAATAACATTAAAAGACATGGCACGTGACAACTTCATTAATCTGTGAATACCATGGAAGAAAACTAGATTCTACTTTGTTGATGAATGCCATGCTATATTCGGTGTCAAAAAATCAGTGAGAATTCTTGCCATTTATCCATATCTAATCTTAATCTGGCGAATCTATATCTGCAGTAACATATTACAGCTAAACAGATGTAAAGGGAACGGAAGCCTCTGTGGCCGAGGGGGTTAGAACGCCGACCCGGCGCAATGACCCAGGCGCCTCCTGCAAGTTCAAGTTCAACTCATGCTGTCTTCCTCTCTGGCCGTGCATGGAAAATTCTTGCAGCAACTTGCGAATGGTCGTGGGTTTCCCCGAGACTGTGCCGCGGTTTCCTCCCACCATAATGCTGGCTGTCGTCGTATAAGTGAAATATTCTGGAGTACGGCTTAAAACACCAATGAAATAAATAAATAAAATGTAAACGGAACGTTCCAAAAGCATTACAAAGACATATATTTATGTAACCTACCCGTATGAACGACTGATACTGTTTCTGGACATAGTGTGGCCTTCAACTTAAATAAATGGCACAAACCTGTTTAAATGAACACGTCACAATATAGACAGGGGCTTTTACCTCTTGTGACGCCACCAATATCAGGAACTATTGCTCAGATGTAGTCAACTATGGTCCCCAGTGATCAATAAGTGAATGCACCTGCATTATTGAATCCCACGTGATGGCAGCAAGCCTTGCGATCTTCGGTTATGGGACGGCAAATGACATATGCAAAGTGCCTCAGGTAGGCCTACATGAACTTACCAAAGGCGGACAAATTTCGTCTGATTCTGCCCATCCGCAGGATTTTAAGGCTTATTAAATAATTTTGCAAACTTTTTACAACAATAGATGTTAATATTTTAGTACATTGGTCTATTTCACCAGAAATCAGGAGCATCTATGCAGTGTTTGGCATCTACTTTGAAAACTGGACGGATGTCAGCAAATGAGTACAATCCCTTCACAAACGAGATGAGGTGTTCGAATCCAGCTGATTCACTTGCGACTTATGCCCCGCAGGTTTGTTCAATAAATAACTGGTAAGCTGTTAGTGTTGGTGAGCTTTTAACTCATACGATAGCTTTATGGGTGAAAAAAATTAACACGTTTTCTGGTTTACCAGTGATATTTGACAAAGTCTTTGCTAACATCCCGACATGTGGTTTTGAACGAGCTTAAGTTTGTTTATATACATATACGTTGTAATATGTCGAATAGGTGAGAAATCCAGATGTTCCATGTCCAAAGCGGGGATTGAACCACACGCCTTGTACCTCAAGTGGTTAACCACTTGAGTGATAGGGGAAATGTGTCTGTCTTAAGGCAAACAAACATGTCTGTGTGGGCGAACCTGAAGTCTGTGACTTCTAGGCCGCTATTCGTGTCATGTCTTCATCCAGTCCTCTTGATCTTTTCTGATCTGTTGGAGGGTTGACTGGCTCATTGAGGCGTGTGTCTCCTTAGTCATACCCTAGCCCATTGACAATAACCTGATATAACCCCCTATGCGGGGGTGTTGTACAAATAATGTTCATTAGCTCACAGAATTACTCTTAACAGCGTATGTTGACGGTTGTGAGGTGTAGTTGTGGGATAGAGAGGGGTGGGGCGAGGGGAGAGTATGACGATTCGAATGGTCGTCAAAAATCAACTCTTGCTATTGATCTGTGCAAAATGAAATTCCCGGAAGACAATCTCGTATATCTTTATAGAAGTATGAATTTCCCAAGGCGACCGTCTGGAAACTTTTTGGTTCGCGCAGACCTTCATTCATAACCTAGCTTCCGGTAACTAATCCTGCCTTACGTACTGGTACGAGCACGTCTCTAAGCTGGGATCGTATCATTTGGCACCAGACCCTTTAAGTCAACAGTACAAGACACGTTACCAATTAAATCGCATGCTAAATATCACATCAAGTGGCGGAGAAAATCGCAATTCTGTTTCAAATACGTATTAATTACACCGGACGTCGTATTTCCCTCCACGTTGTGTATGTAAGAACCGACTCGTGGTATTACGCGAAAACAAACTCTGCAGCCGTTGTCTGTGCCCTTTTGTTTGTTTTGTGAGAATCGGTATCCATCTCATAAAGCTAGAGCCACGGACTTCATGGTTTTGCCGGATGATAGTCCTCTTTACCCTTGAGGAAAAGGAACTATGGATTGGTTAAAGGGCTTCTTGGCCGTATAACTCAATAAAACTGAAATGGATTTCCTGAAAATAAAACCCAGTCCTGATCCAAAACACACAGGAGTTATATCCGTGCTGCAGATGACCGTTATAGTCTAAGTTAAGTCGACCAGGGTAGTGAGGTCTTTAACCAGACGGTCATTGAGTGAACTGTTGGTTCTATACAGGTCATGTCAGTCAAGCTGTACGTGTGTGTAACGTGTGTATTTCATCTCGTAAAATTCATTGCTGCAGATCGGCTCGTGTTCGGAACCCAAACAGTAATGGTCACTTTTAAATGTCACAGTAAGCAAATTTCAAGACTAGATG
This sequence comes from Liolophura sinensis, assembly GCF_032854445.1. NCBI lineage: Eukaryota > Metazoa > Mollusca > Polyplacophora > Chitonida > Chitonidae > Liolophura > Liolophura sinensis. The sequence goes on along the minus strand of NC_088299.1, from coordinate 12,910,774 downwards.
AGATCGTCTTAGGAGTTAAATCTACTTAACATGGGGGCTGCATGCAAGACTGCATGAAACTTGTCACTGCAGTTCACCGTGGGAACGAACTCAACCTTGCAAAACTGATTGCTCTTGTCCTTTGTTTTTTGCTATGAGCAAAACATAAAGGCAGCAATACCTCAATGCTGGTCTTCTCTGCTAGTTCTATTGTACATGATACGTGGATATCTTGGCGTCAAACTCAATATATCCCTTTTCTTTTTTGTTGCGCTTTTTCTAACCTTCTTCTGTCACTGATTACCTGCACTCAAGACGGCGGTACAAGCATCTGATCACAACATATCCTTTATTCTCTATGGCCTCAATTGTTGCAATATGTTTATGTATGGGTATGGCACTTTGGGTATGAGTTTAAAAATTAGGCGACAACTTTTCACCACTTTTACTTGCCAGTCTGGGTGTTCTGTGTACACAGGTAAGTTTAGAAGAGTTCGAACCCCACTCATGCAATGATGTCGGTAACGTCTTTATTACGTTTTTAGATTGTTTTATCAAAATTAGAAAATTCTATCTCAAATAATCCCACATACATTGGGGTTGTACCGTTCTATATTCCCATACATGACATTGGGGTTGTACCGTTGGATATTCCCATACATGACATTGGGGTTGTACTGTTCGATATTCCCATACATGACATTGGGATTGTACCGTTCGATATTCCCATACATGACATTGGGGTTGTACCGTTCGATATTCCCATACATGATACGTCTTTATTACGTTTTTAGATTGTTTTATCAAAATTAGAAAATTCTATCTCAAATAATCCCACATACATTGGGGTTGTACCGTTCTATATTCCCATACATGACATTGGGGTTGTACCGTTGGATATTCCCATACATGACATTGGGGTTGTACTGTTCGATATTCCCATACATGAAGACAAAAATGATTTAACTAGAAATAAGACAATTGCTATCGGCAGAACAGTTCAAATCACGGAAATACTGTTTACTAACAGCTAATTTAAAATGGTTTTGATTTCTGTTTAACGCCATTATCAAGAATTTATTCAGCACATCAATGATAAATTCTCCACGTGTGTCGTGCATATGTGTACACCACAAGAACGCTAAATTGGACAACAGGTCACAATGAAAACAGAGGAATCTACAAATTTCCTGCCAAAGGCTAGGTTAGAGCCGACACCTCGTGTGTCCTAGCGATTGGGAGGTATACACCTTATGCACTCTGCTACGGTCCGCCGCCCAATGCATGGACAGATGGATGTATGGATGGATGGTTGTGTTGATGAATTGGTTGGGAAATAGGGGGAGGTTTGTTGTGACAGGATTGAATGAACCATGGATGATGCCTTGATTGGAAACAACGGTCTGTATTTGGCAATAAAGATATTCATGGATTGATCTAACAATTACAACAGAGTCAGTTGCATGTGAGTTGGGTATGTTTGTTTTATAATAGTAAGGTTGGTTATTTGTGTACTAATGCTAGAACACTCCACATTTGTTGCCAGGTATTGGTGAAAAGAGCTCATGTATAAAGAGAAAAAAAATCCAAGCTAATTTTTCGCACTTTCAAAAATTTGAAACAATTAATTACTTTTAATTACGGATACACCTACCAAGTTTCCTAAAACCAGTCCACTAAAAGCAAATTAAACTCAAGTGAGTTGCTAAGGCCTTTCTGACAGTAACGTATGTTGTCCTATTCAAGTGTAGTTATTCACTTCTGAGGCATGTGAATGACATGTCAGGTGGGCAAGAGAGCAAGACATGTGAGGTGCCCAGAGAACAAGGCAGGTGTGGTGTTTAGAGAACAAGGCGTGTGGTGGTTAGAGAACAAGGCATGTGAGGTGGCTAGAGGACAAGGCATGTGGTGTGGCAAGGGAATAAGGCGTATGTTGTGGTTTGAGAACAAGACATAGGTGGGGTTCCAGAGAACAAGGCATATGGCATATGTGAGGGTCTAGAGAACAAGGCATGTCTGGTGGTGAAAGAACAGGGCACGTGGAGTGGTGTGGTGGGTAGAGAACAAGGCATGTGAGGTGGTTAGAGAACAAGGCAGTGAGGTTGTGAAAGAACAGGGTGTGTGGGGTGACTAGAGTACAGTACTTTGCTTATCACTGTGCTGACCAAACAGTACTTTGCTTATCACTGTGCTGACCAACTAGTACTTTGCTGAGTACTACAGTACTACTGTGTTGACACTGTGCTGACCACCAGCACTTTGATTACCACTGTGCTGACCACCCAGTACTTTGCTCATACGCTGAGAGGCAAGTGGAGTTCACCTGTCACCCGATGAAAATATACTTGACACCAGGCTGACCAGTAATAAGCTTATCCCTAATTACGCTTATGCTTAACGCAAAGCTAATTGTACGAAGATCGTCGACTGTGAAATCTGTATCAAAACCCGGATGTAGATTAAACCTAGTATGTGCTGTTGGAAAAAAATTGTGCTTACAAATTTGAATGGAGGATCTACGTTTGTGATATAGAACAGTATTCTCCTAAAGAGCATTGCTCCGATTACATGGACTTCTATATCCGGGCCATTTAAAAGCTACGAATATCAGCCAGATCCACTGTGGGCACGTCAAGATGCGGATACAAGACTGCTGTATAGTTTTAGCTTCCGTCTAAGCGCAATGTCAATATTTAATGAAAGATGTTATCAAGAGTGGCAGATGGCCTCTTTAGGTAATCGTTGCCGTGTTGTAGCCCCAGCCTCCACGCCACATGTGTGGTGGCTCAAGACTTTGCTGTAGGATCGATAAATAAGGAGTATTCTCGAAAAATCTCGTGTTTACAGACACTCGCGTGGTTTTCAGTTGAAGGATTACAACTTTCTCCATTGACGGTTTGTGTATTTATTTCCCGACAAGAATTCACAATAGTTATCTCAGATATATGATTTGTTATGTAATAAACTTTACGTTTTAGTTTATCCGTTGGCAATGTATATGTATGTATGATTGGGCTTTTATGTCATACTTTTTATGTCGCAATTTTCTAGTCACTAAAGTATCATGCAGGAGACACCATACATGACACCCCATCCAGTCACATTATACTGACACTGGGACAGCCAGCCGCTAGTCTTGTTTCCTTGTTCTAACGTTTCAGACCTGAACTTGAAGGGGGTCTGGGTTCCTAGTAGGCATGGTTTTGACTAAAAGAGCAAAATAATGTGACATATCTAGTTTTTACCATTGTGGAATTTATTGTCTATTTGTTTGTTTTTTTTCCTCTGGAATACTTGAGTTCTTTTCTTATTGAATCTTATGTAACGAGTAAAGAGAGCGTCAATCAGGTGTTTCTCGTATAGCTCTATATAAAACAAACAATTTGCAGCACTTCCATGTTCGCTATTTGTTCAAAACCGATGACTTTTTACAGTACGCTTTGCGTGTAGCAAAGTGGGGAGCAGATATCAGAAGAGTCGTCCATGACTTTACTTCAGTCAAATGTTGCTGGATTTTTCTGACATATTCAATCTTGGTTAACCAAGAGTACATCGAACATCCAGCGATAACGATAGCAACTCGTTACGTGATAAGCGAGGCGCACAAAAAGATAACAGGTTCTTATAGCTTTGCTTTAAAAGGCTGAAAAAAAAAACATTAGAAGGAAAGGAAATTTTTTGCAATTTGAGTATGTTGAAATTCAATTAATGTCCTCATGTAAGTTTAACTTCCTGATAACCATGAAAAAGACGCAAGAAAGCCATATATTGGCAAGCTTTGCCATTTTACTTTCTTTACACCAATTTTGATATGTAATAAAATTTTTTTAATGAAATCGCACAAACTGGCAGCGCTCGACTGGCCGATACCAGCCATTTACATCCCATAACAATAAAGGCATTCCTTCTAAACCGTCTGTAGTGTTACCAGTCAAAACGAGGTGAAGAATTGTTTCCCATGTTTGCCACGTTCGATTTGCAAACTGGCATGCCTTTAACCGATTTTCAATGGTACAATGAAGGTACATGTTTATTACCTCGTGTAGCAGTAGTGACATGGTTCGGGAAGTATTTATTTATTTATTTATTTATTTATTTATTTATTTCATTGGTGATTTACCCCGTACTCAAGAATATTTCACTTATATGACGGCAATCAGCATTATGGTGGGAAAAAACCGGGCAGAGCCCGGGGGAAACATACGACCATTCGCAGGTTGCTGGAAGATCTTCCCACTTAGGGCCGGAGAGGAAGCCAGCGTGAACTGGACTTGAACTTACAGCGATCACATTGGTAAGATTCTAGACCAGTGACGCCTAATAAGTTGCAATGGACATCACTGCATTTTTATCTAATTCTCCTTAAGTCGTGATGATAGGGTGCATGTAATTTGCTAATATGCAAGCATGTACATGGACAGTTAGTATATAACCATAACTGAGGCAAACTGACAAGAGGACGTATTTTATTAGTTACGCTTGATCATTTGCCAGATGTCACACTGTCGTCGGTGCTCTGGTCTTACTTTCTATTCTGTCATTCTTTCATTCTTTAATTATATTATGACATTATACTATGTTTGTTGGTTAATATCCACACAGTTCCTTTGTTCTTATTACAGACAGATGTAAAGCAAATGGTTTTACACTTGGTCAAGGTGAAAACAAATTCAAAACTTGACATGAATGACGATACTCACGGTCGTCGTGATGTCTTCTTCACCGTACGAACTTATCTCGTCAATGATTGACAACTTCGGCATACATCAGTACAAAGACTTAACTTATAATGTTCTAAACTAAGACCTTATATTATTAGTAACACTTTAATTTGAATAAGAATTCATGAGCAAAATATAATTTGGCATCGCCAAATATTGTTTTTACGCAAATATTTATGTTATTGCTGCCGGTGAGGCGATTCGATAAACCGTTGAAATAATTTATGTATACAGCTCACTTGGTCCTCATAAGGGTGTTGTACTTAGAGTAAAATCGTCGGTGGAGAATCATTACCGACGAAACTTTTCATCATTAGCCTTGCATGGTACACACAAACGTCCAATAGAAAACAGTGACATCTGTGGCTTGGTTTTACACGAAGTATGGTATGTGGACAACATAAATTATGCATGTAACAGTTGACGTTACATCGTAGTTAGTACAGTACACTCCAAACCCCTCTTCAATCATGTCTAAATCGCTGTATTCGACGTTCACTGACAATCCTACGGGGAAAAGGCTGGAGATGGAGTCCACTGATGGGATAAACTGTTAGCCGTCAACGGATGGATTGATTTTGTTTTCAATGACCTCCACACCCCAAAAGAGGCCCTTCACGTGCTTTCGCTCATCGGCATAGCGCAACCGTGTGCTGGGTTATGTACCTGGGGCAAGTGGGTATCAGCAGAATTTACGATGTTTTGAGGTTGATTAGACCACTGCATATGCCACACCGGCCACAATTGATCGATGTAGCGTGCACACTTGACATATGGTTATTATATGTATATGAATACACATATACATATGGTTAGGAACCCGTAGCAAGAAAGCTTGGCAAATCCACTGAGCAGGGAAGGAGATAGAGTAAATGTGTTAACAGTTTGGATTGGCCTGTGATAGATTTACCGACAATGACTTGTACAAAAATGAAGCCTTCGAATACTAGATTAGAGTGCATATACTAAGAGAGCGCAGTTGGAGTCGGGGGAATGGGGGATGGGTCTGTATCAGTAGGCCAACTAGATATATTATTTTTGGTTATGTTCTATTGTAATTATTCTCTCTCATATTTTTAAAAATATCAAAAAGTAAAACATAATTATACTAATCGTTTCTGTCACTTCCACTTTTTCTTAAAAATGAATCATTTAAAAACATTTTACGTCGCCCAGGAGATGACGAATATTTAATGGGTTTGACGTTAACCCATCTTAATGTTGAGAACACTTCAGTTAATACATCGTAAATTTGACAGGCTGTTTTGAATTGAATGGCTTCCTCTATATATCTTTAAACATTTAGCCAAGTTTCTCAGGGAACTAGACACGCTCCTTGAGGCTAGACAGCTAAAAATATGAAATAAGTCATTAGTTTGTAGGCTGAAAAATATACATAAAATATTTTTTGTTAGATTTTCATTACGATAGTTACAATACATTCTGTGGTAGAATTTAAAGCATTCTGACGTTAAAAGAAGTTTTTCCGACTTTAAGTACAGTTTTCAACACTTGCATTTAATTCTGTAAAAATACTCAATAAAAGTGAGGAACCACATTTCAGAAAGGGTTTTCAGTGGCCTTTCTTCTGATGCCCACTTCATTATTACCTTGCCTTTTCCCTTGAGTAGACACAGCCATATTGTCTTATAGATAATATTATTCTTATAGATAAAGTCGTAATGTTTTACAGATACAGCAATATTGTCTTATAGATACAGCCATATTGTCTTATAGATAAAGGCATATTGTTTAATATGTGCGCGTGTTTGCAAAACCCTTATTTAAATAATGGTTGGTACATGTTGCTGATATATAAGGAAGTGAGTCAATGATTTTCTCACGTGATAAATAAGGATGGATTAATTAATGCTGATGCATGTCCGTGAATGCCCTCATGACTTTAAGCGTTACAAATGGTGAGATTTCTGCTTTAGTTACAACCTTCAAACACAACATTATGTTTGTCGTTAGTCTTTCTGTTGAGGGAGACAAATTGTGTTTTCGAGGCCACAGTGTCGAGGCAGAACATGGTGTGTTTTTATTTGCTCATATTGGCCTTAAAACAAGAAGAAATTTAAAAAGCAACAAATACATATATTTATATATATATATATTCAAACACACACCTTCGCTTACTCGACCAAAGATAATAAATGGGATTATTTAAATAAAAAGTATACACGGGGGAGTTGCGTACACTCAGAGAACTTCACTAAATGCCGTCAACTTGCACTGTCTGTCAACTAATATGTTGCGGAACATGACCCGACGGGCATGAAACATCAGATAATGATCTTCACCGTGAAAACAATTCACCGAATGACCCAGCATAACGTACTCTGTCGTAGTCTTTCATGTATACAATCAGTTCACCATATAGTCGACATACATGAAAGGCAATGGAACTCCCTTAACAGAACTGTTGGACAAACCCACTTACTCTTAGGTAAATCACACACACAGAAGCCAAAGCTTGACCCGTGAAATAATGTTCATGCACGTATTTCGTTTGTGTTAACGCCCTGGTTAAAGCTTGTTTTCTCTTACACTCTACCACCATCCAGACGGGTGTTAAAGTAAAGCCTCAAGATAGCTAGCTACACGCAAGTGAAAGTGTGGACGTCTAGATGATAGCAGAGAGAGCCTACGCATTGGTTGTTGAACCAATCGACACTCTAGTTGTGGTTGTAAACATTACCGACGGCGTTAAACACACATGTGATGTTCGGGCCAACAGACTCTTGTCAACACAGCTGACCAAGGACCAATCAAGAGACTAAAGACAGAAGATAGATATAAATCAATTTTTTTAAGTCAGAGTTTCTGAAGTTGAGACCTATTTAGTAGCACTAGAGAGACGTGCGACTGAGGGACGAAAAGCAATCATAATTTTACGACAACCATCTCATAGCCACTAAGTTACCGGACTGTTGTTTCTCTATAGCAGCCGACATGTTAAAATTACCCTGTTTCACTTCCACAAGGAATGCTACAGTGTTGCCTTAGCGACAGTAACTAACATTTATGTTATATTTACGAGTTATACATTTCTCGAGATTTCATGCGGCTTTAAAAAAGATGTGTACTTCGCCATAAGCTGTGAAGCCATAACATTGTACCGATAATATCTCGACTCTTTGAATTACCGCGGGATATCTGACAGAATTACATGTTGGAAAATACATGTATTACCAGCTCGATAGTGAGACGTGTTGAGAAGAACGAAAACTGATAAAACGTTATGACATGAAAAAAGATCGGCAAAGTATGATGCTGTAAATGTGGCTGGGTAATAAAACAAAGAACGGTTGCGGCTTAAAGCATTATTTGTTTGATAGAACAGAATACTATCAGGTTCCAACACAAACCAGTCGATTTTCTCCATTAAAAACGTTTAATGACCACATTTTAATCTCGTTGACACTGTTCAACCACACACAGCAGTATTACCAATATGATATCATTTCCTTACCGTGTGTTATCTCTTCTTGGGAATGTAACTGAAACCGGTCATCTGTCAGAAGAACAAGCAGTTCAAGTTGTCAACTTGCATTTTTTTATGATAACTGCATTGAGAAGTAAATCTTTAAGAAAGAGTTGAGTTTAAATTGTCCGTTTTGTTGGTCAAGCTGCCGTTAAAATCTCAAGATGGATAAAATCCTTGCCACTTATTGACAAGATCAACTGTGTTATCAAGAGGAAAATAACACAACGGTGAAGCATTCTGTGAGGTCTCTTCAAAATCTTCCTGCAACAGAGCAACACACTAGTCAGAAACTAGTTTGATTCCAGTATAAGTATGTTTTAATGTGTAGTGAAACACGTCTTTATTGAAATACAAAGAGGTAAAATAAGTGTGCCTTGGATACTTTCTGATGATAGTAATATTAACAGGCACGGGTTTAATTAACACACGCGTGTAGTCTCCGTAGCCCGTCTCCTTCGATCAGATTCCGGCTTGTGAAAATCGTTGGCAACCCAGCCTGGAAGAGGGTTGGTCTAAGTCTGAGCGTGGGGGGCGGCTGTATAAAAGGCTACCTGCGACTTGGACGTAGTGAGAGAATCCGCGTCAGTCGGGGCAGTGTTAACCCAGTTAAGCTTTACGCGTCGCAGTACAAGAGGGCCGCCAGAGGACAGGAAGAGCGAGGTCGTTTTACGTCTCTACCGGCGGGTCACTTCAAGTATCACTACCCACCTGTCTCTCCTTTCCAGAGAAAACAAGTGGACTTTTCTGAGCGTACCTAAAAGAACTTTCTAAATCAAAAGCAGCAAGTGTACATATATTTGTTACATTCACAGTGAAGGCGTAGAAACTGGCAGGAATCGTTTGACAGCAGTAGAAGGCAAGAAGACCGAATCCGAAAAAGAACAATTTTCCTGAAATGATGTGGCTGTGTGTATCCTTTCTACTGGTCCTATCTTGTACAGTTCTAGCGACGCCTGTTGAGGACCCGGAGGCAGACAACCAGGTAAGTCTGTGTAACATCATCCATTAATCAAAAAAAAAAAATAATTGACTCTTTTGACTGATTAATTGAAACATGCTCAGAGCTGCCAATATTTTGTGATCAAACATCGTCATTCAGTCTGTCAGTGTATTATTAAACTGAGCTGAACGTAACCCGAGCTAAACTTAGATGGCACGAATTAAGAGAATTTGGCCATTAGGCTTACGTAGAATATGGATGCCCAGTTCCATGAAGTATTAAGTCATTTTCAGAATAATGTAAAACTTTATTTTTTAAACTTTAACGTTTCATTTAACTGACATATATTGCGCCATCATAGAGGAGTTAAGGAGAGGTCAAACTCCACTGGCGGAATGTAAGCTTAGGAAACTTTCGGGTTCGCCTAGTTTGCAAAGAGAACAAAATCAACACCTATAATGTAACCAAACTAGAACTCAAAATCAACACAATATAGGCGACACAGACTAAGTAATAATCACCTCAAACCTGGTTACCGATGCGTGAGCCTTATTTGATAGAAATTATCTTACTGCGATAGTGTTGGCAAATCTGTGGAAACAAAGTTAGATTGGTATTATATTTATGTGACGCTGTGCCGGTTTTATGTGCCTATGTTCTCCCTGGCACCTAGTCCATTGATAACCCGGCCTGATATTACAAGGTTTCCCCAAAGTCCACTCCGTTTTGTCGCCTAGGTTAGGTGACATATTTCTGTATGATCTGGGCAGATCCCCTATAAAGCCGACCGATGGTGCATTCCTTTTTCTCCGCGGCACGTTTCTCTGTTTGGTTTTATTATCATAGAAGCTGAGAAAGGATACTGATGGGCTTCTCTTGTGAGAAGCTTAGATCGTTGTGTTTATTCGCAATTCTCCTGTCTCCGTCCTTACTCGTATACCATTTGTCATATTAACGCAGACAGGGAGCCTGCTTTATGCCAGCAAAAGTTATCTAGTATTTCTGCTTTTGTTTACGATGCTCACGTCGTTCAAACTTTTATAAAATAGACAGGTTCTGCCAGTGGAATAAAGTGTTTTAAGACTATAGTCACTTTGCCTGTAAACAAGTTGAAAAGGGGTTAGTGTGACATTTAAGACATTTATGGCAGATCAAAGAAAATAAATTGAATTTTTGGACGAATCACAATAGGTGTGAGACAAACATAGTGGAAACAGCGTGTGCTATTATCTTCAGTTACAAAATAACTCTCTGTTGTTGAATGTATTAGGCTAGTGTTGTAGCGTCGGCTTCTTTCAGGGTACCGCATCGAAGTCGGAAGACCCAGTATGAAACCGGGGTCGGCTCATACCAAAGACTTTAAAAATGGTATTTGTTGCTGCCTCCCTTGGCTCTCAGCACTTCGAGGCTAGAGGAGGGAAACAAGGCAAGTAAGCCCGGTGTCAGTATAATGTGACTGGGTGGCGTGTCATGTCTGGTGTATTCGGCGTGTTACTTCAGTGGCGACAGCACTTTGGCGGCATGGACTCGCCCTGGCAGAAAAAAACACGGTATATATACACACATCCAATGAGTCCACGTCGTCATATGGCTGAAAATTGCTAAGTACGGCGTTAAACCCCAAGCATTCCTTTATTGTACAAACGTCCAGATGAACTTCTACTTTCATTTCTTCAACGCAGGAAAGCTTTCATTCATGCATATAAACCTGCGAAGAAAGAAAGAATTATACTGATTGATCACAGAACAAACTGTTAAATTTGAAGGTAAAAATGAAGAAATTCAAGTTTATCGACTCAGGGAATAAACTGGCATAACATGCAAAAGACGTATACAATAACATGCTCATGGGCACGCATATGTTTTCTATAAAACATAAACCTCATGCATTCGGCAAAAGTTTTGACTCAGGCCATCAGTCACAGACTCGAATCCAGCATTCGTTAGATCAGGCGCAAGTCGATGCTTTCCTTCACCTATAAACCCGATCGTCTTCAATGGCGTTCGTGTTTGTAACAGGTGCGAACAGTTTTATACAACATGATATATTACGACACTTGTCTCGTGGCTCGCTGTTATTTAATGTGTGTTTAGTACCAAGCAAATACTGCTTTAGAGAATTGCGTATGGAATTAGCCTCTTGAAAATGTATCAGGTGATTTAAGCGATTTGACGGTTGCTGTGACATGTCCAAAGCATTGTGTGTATCTCCTCGTGAAGGACAACCTGCCATTCCCAGTGGGACAACAATTATGTCATGTTCCTTATTCACGGTTGCTATGTATTTACTCGTTTTTTGTGCTGAGTGCTCTGGTCACACAGATCGTAAAGGCATTAATGGCAAACTCATGTCAAGAGCAACTGTACACTTACTGTTGATATTCGCGCGCCACGGTTGTGTTGCAAAAACAAAAGCGCTTATCATCCACTGTCCACCGCATTTATAGAGGCCAGTATCGTATGGAATACGACTGCTGTTAACCCTCTGACCCTACGAAAATAATCATATTAATTTCATCGAGCCAACAGTTGTTGACATGACTGAACAAATTAAGCCGATCATCTGTGTCTTTCGAGCAAGGAAACTTACGACATACCACGACAACCCTGGATGCCCGACAAGAGAAAAAACTCCGAAACATATTACTGTGTTACAGTCATTAAAACAGTTTTGTTTTATATTATCGACAAATGTCATCACAGAACTTATATATGAGTTTATCTCCCAAGGAACATTTTCGAATCATGAGTTTGTTGATTTGACTCTTTGAGGGGTATTTGACTCATTTCCATTCCAGCATGTTTAGCAAGGGGTAGAAACAACATAGAATGTTTGCACTATAAGAGTGCGTCCTTGAAAACAATATTGTGAAAATTAAACACCCAATCAACGCACGGTTGATTTTCATCAGTAACTGTCAACTTTAGGGCAGGAATGTTTCGGGCATTAGCAAGATAGGAATGCGTCAAGACTCATACATATAAATGAAGGAGGTGATAATTAGTAAAAACAAATGTAGCACTATAAAGAAAACGCCAAACTTTGCGCAAAACGTAAATCGCTAGCAGCTTCTCTGCCACATTACTGACACCGTCTGATGCGTTTATCTAGCTTCCTAGAATTAAAAGCAGTAAGAAACAAAAAAAAGAAGAAAATAAAGGACCGCTTTTAAACGTTTTCGGAGAAGTCCCGTTTAAGAAACTACACAGCAACGCAAAATCAATGCGTCCGACCGCTACGACCACAAATCAAGTCTGCCCTTTTACATAAGGCCGTATCTGTCTCATCTGAAATTACATTAGGAATACCTTCACATTAAAATTGCACTTGTGCTTTTCTCTTTTTTTTGGGGGGGGGGTTTTCAGAAACTCCAGTCTTTCCGATTTAATGTGCACTAAAACGTAGTTCTATTTGACCCGTTTTATTAGTTCTGTATGGCATTCGCCTTATCAAATATAAAACTTTGGAATTCAAGTAGTGGTATTTCTTTAAAGTGACCAACGCACAGACGATGATCATTTTTATTAGCGAATAACGGGGAACATTATTGCCTAAACTAAGTTGGTACAAGCGGTATACTCCTTTGTTCTGTCATACGTGGTTCACATATTCTGTGACATAAAAGCATTAAATCTAGTGTTTTACACAATTTGTCGCCTTGTGTAGGCGGGACATGCTAAATGATCATGTCTATAACTAAAATTACTGGACACATCAAATGTTTTCTTTAACACCAATTATGCTTTAATCGTGATTCAAGTCATAGTTGAAACACTGAAACTGGTAATTTCTCTATCACACATAGTAGAGCTAAGCATAAGGCTCATATATATTTATGGTGGGAATAAACCAACCAGAGCCACGACCCACGACCATACGCAGGTTGCTGAAAGATCTCCCCCACTAACGGCCAGAGAGCAAGCCAGCTTGAGCAGGCCTTGAACTCCCAGAGATCGTATTGGTAAGAGGCTCGTGAGTTATCGCTCTGTGCTCGCGTGCTAACCGCCTCAGCTTCCTAGGCCTGTCTGAGACGAATAGGTCAAGTACTTGTCGACCCTGTGTCAATGTAATCTAACTAGGATTGGTGTCATATCTGGTGTCTTCGGTATAGTGTTAAAATGAGGCAGAACTATAGTCATGGAAGCATTGGGCCCGGTACGCTTTATGAGACACTGCGTCATATCACCAAAGTATTGTTAAAAGTGATGTTATAACTCAGTCAAATAAAAGAATTAAACAAGTCATGATGTATTTTATAGTGTATGAGAACGTTTGCTTATAGTTACTCATCGTCCACACTCTTTCGGTTGTCTATATGGACAGCAGAGACGATGCATGACTGTATTTTCACAGCGACATACCATATAGCTAATATTGCCTTCAACCTGAGCAAATTACTTAACACTAGGCTTCTTTGATTCTTGACTACACATTAGCCTTGAAGACCGATTACATGTCAGAGGCTTTTTCTCCATTCAACTCATATCTGAAAGAATTATAACAGAATTATTCCTTCCATCTCACGCCGAACATCAATTTATGGAAACACATCCCGATCGCGTCAACGTTCTCTAATACACATGACTCTCATATCGGCTAAAATCCCTTGATCTGTTCATTCAGTTCAGTTCTGGCTATACCTTTAACTTGAACCTAAACGAACAAGAAGGAAACACTACGAAATTGACAAAAATACTTAGTACTTCACGCTGGGGTCACGATGTAATATCAAGTAATGCCACAGTGATTGGCAGGCCTTACTTAGGAACCAAGCATGAGGACAATATTTACTTGATTCAGCAACTAATGTATGGAATAAGCTGGCCGAATAAAAACAGAAAAGGTGGTCAGCGTGCCCACGAGGCGTATTGACACAGGAACCTCTCACCAATGTGGTCCCCAAGTGTTCCAAGTCCAGCTCGAGCTGACTTCCTCTCCGACCCTACATGCAAAGGTCTGATTGAAACTCAACTAAAAAAGAAGCGGAATGTCCAAAAAAATTTTCTTCACGAACGCTTTATCGTTGTGGTTCGCTAAAACATCAGCACAATGTTACTGCAGCATAAACACTCAGACATGTAACTGTAAAGTAGTGCAGTATGGTGGGGGATGAATGAATGAATGATTAAGGCTTATCCCCACCTTGTCATTTATTAATGATGGAGCATCGTGGTTAAGTAACGTGTGATAATGTTGTGTCGTTTATTTTTGTTTTGATTTTGTTTATATTTAGAGAGTTTATCAGACGTCTATATGATAAGGGTTCTGATCCATAGTGAAAAACACTGGGAACAATTCCATGAAATCAATGCTTACTTTAGTCAAAATATGAAACGCAAATGGAACACTTACTTTTGAACCGTTGCGTAGAAATAAATTTGAAACAAATTTCAAGTTTTAAGCTAAATAAAATCTGTCACAATTTAAAGCATACATGGTATCGGATTTTTATATTCCGATACCATAAGTAAAAGTCACTTTGCGGAATTAACTCCGCTTTTCTATAGTGGATGATGTGGAGCTAGCTGTCAATCAGCAGGACTTCTTTGCCCAGGAGGGTCACCATCAAGTGTAGAAATCTATATTAAGTTCTCCTTTCGGTGTTGGAGTGTAAACAATTAGGAGAGAAAATGACCGTATCATTATTCAATACATGACAAGAACCGTCTGTTAAACCACCACGATACTGACTTCATTTATTACCTATAGCCTTTAAGAGGGCACTATCAATGTCAATCGCAATTGCAGCAGATGGGGCTATTCGATCGCATAAAAAGCGGGGATCTAATTGGCAAATAATTCCCTCTATTGCTGTCTAGGTCTAATATTTAGAGAGCTCTTCAGCGGGAGGTAACTGAATTATTTATCGAATTACTCTATGATTAAGCACATCTAGGTCCCGAGTGGTTTTTCATCACCGTGCCTCTCAAGTGGCAAAATCTCGTCCGCGCGAGACGGGTCTAACTGTTTTCTTCCTGGAAGTGCTCCAGACTTGAATAACTGTGCGACCTGATGCCTCGACCGCACTTCAGCATGCCGTACAAGTGTATGGCAAATCACATAAGTCTTACGTGGAGTCCATTTCTCCTTCAGTCAGTTTCAAATTACAGGGGACCCACGTTTCTTGATAGAGTCGGCTAATCGAACAGCTGATGTATTTAATCTAAGATTAATCCTCCGATCACTTGGTAATTTTGTGATGAGCGAACATGACGTCAACTGCTTAATTCTACACGTACTTCTTGTACTGGCTTTAATCACTCCATTGAATACCTAATCATAAAAACCGTTCGTTTGGTTGGCTGGCAAATGGGTCATATGCTTATATATGAAAGTGAACCATCCACCGGTTGCAATCGAAGACGGAAAACTTAAAATTTACAGTTTGAAAATCAATTGCTGTAATTTGATCTCCCACCTCGCACAATTTTCAGAAATCTATCCTTCAGCATCTATACTAGTGATTTCCTTTACTGTGTTAATATTTACCTCGAAATATCCAATAACCTAAATTTAAGAAAAAAAGTATGATTCTTTGTTAACAAAAGACAAAATTAAACAATTTTAAATGTGCATCAGTGTTAACATTTACGTCAAGACAACGATACCATTTCAAGATCAGCGGTACTTTTTACAAGTTGCCAAAATTGATCTGCACTAGCTCATAATCAAGCTTTGTTTGACAAGGTTATCTCTTGTCAGTTTAAGTGGGCTGTTGCTGTCATCATAGAAGTACCGTCATAAAAACTGGCTTATGGGACGTTGTAGAGAAAATCTGTTTGAATGGCCTTGCATAAGCCTCTGTATTAAAGAAAACACCATTCGCTGGGAAGATCCGTCATTGTGCCGTCATACTTAATTGACGTCTTGCTAACCGAGAATCATTTGGTTAAACACCGGGAGAAAAAAATAGAAAAACGCTTCGATTTCTTGTAATGCCAATAGACAGATTTCCTCAGAACCAGGGAATAACATTAGAACGGCAACTACCCTTATGAAAACTGAATGGCGGAAGTCAAAGCGATTTCTGGATCATAGGTTTCTTGAGTGCGTGGAACATCACCTCTCCCACATCCAACCCCTCAACCCCATACCAACTCCCTGATTTCCAACTGTGTGGGTCGGGTTACCGCCATTTGGAATCGACAAAGGCCTTGACTGATTGCAGCCCTGGATAGCAAATGGACACCGAATGAATCCCACTGGTGAAAAAAACGGCCTTTGTCCATCAACGGGCTATAGAACGGTTCTGATTTGCATAGACACGAAGGCAAGCAACTACTCCATCTGGGATTTGCGTACAGACGACTGTCCTTCTCGCTACTAATTGTAACTATTACACTACTAATGTACTGTCACTGGTAACACGGCTGGATTCGGGACACCTGTCCCTTCATTATCAATTACCGTACTAGTCAATGTACCACTACTTGGCTAAACAGCTTGCCATGACGCCAGCATTGTGGCTCAGATCAGGCAATTACTGAGAAGTTTGAGTGGAACAAGTCTAAAAAAAATCCACATCGTAAATGCCTTGGAACGCCCTCGTCACTTAAACGAAATCCATGTAATAAAGATGTTTTCTTCACCTGCAATTTCACCTATAATGAGGTTTGAAGCGTCCAAGGCTCTGGCGCTCGCTGTGTTGATCGGTCGGCCTGCGTGTAACACGACATCGACTGTATGCGGGATGTTGCAACTAATGCGAATTAGCACTTGTTTTTGTGCAAATTCAGCGTACAAATACTTGACCAACCAGCTTGATTCAGATGGGTATGTTACCGTATCATTGAAGACGTACAGCATATAGAGTGAAACAAGAGTAGCGACCACACAGTGATAGTTGGCAAGTGGTTACACGTAACCAATGAAACGTCCTGTTGATTTAGCTCCGTTAGAGTTTATCCTAACTGTTAATGTTAAGGCATCAATAGCAGCAAATAACATGCCCCGTAGTACCATGGCTTAATCTGAATCGGGTAAAAATGCATTGATATAAATTGTTATATATTGAATGTCACAGATCTAGAATTACCCCCAATGCTTTGTTCACATTCATTATACAGTAGCATAACGTTGTGTTGTGACAACATCTCGTCCGTGTGTATTTATTTTATTCAGCTGTAAAAGGTGGTCTAGTACAAGGAAAAGCCCAATTTGAGTCCCTGTTATAAACCACTACCTATTGGTAGTTTTACGCCGTACTCAAGAATATTTCACTTATATGACGGCGGCCAGCAGTATGGTGGGGGGAAACCTACGACCATCGGTAGGATGCTTGAAGCCCTTCCCACGTATGGCCTAAGAGGAAACCAGTACTAGAGGCTCCTGGGCTATTGCGGCGCGCTAGCACGCTAAACACCTCGGTCACGGAGTCAACTTGGCTCAAGTCTACGACCTGAATGGCCTATCAGCTTTGGTTAGAAGAACCCTTTAGCAGAATTACCTAACCACGGCTTAAGGCATGTCTATGGCATTTAGCCCCATTTGACCCTTACTAAAGCTGGAGTAATTTTTCTAGTATTGTCGTCTTATTGATACAAGCCGTTTAGTCCGCTATTCATCTTCACAATGGTTTTTGCGCGTGCACATTGCCTTCAGGCTATCGTTTCATTTACTCGTGCTCAGGTCGATCAGTTAATAATTGATTGAGAAATATGGAGACTCATGCTTAATCTGTGGCAGCTACTGAAAGTTTTATCAATCACTTCCTTGCCCCTCGTGGAGCTGCAAATGTGAAGGTACCATTGCATAAGACTGAGTCTGCTGGCAACGTCAAGATTTATCTTCAGTCTTCAGTACGACTGGAGCTCATCTATCGTTTATTACTTGTAAGCTAGGTATATGATCAGCTGTGTGATAAACAGGCGATTGGGAAATATGGAGACTCATGCCTTATCTGTGGCAGCTACTGAAAGTTTTATCAATCACTTCCTTGCCCCTCGTGAAGCTGCAAATGTGAAGGTACCATTGCATAAGACTGAGTCTGCTGGCAACGTCAAGACTTATCTTCAGTCTTCAGTACGACTGGAGCTCATCTATCGTTTATTACTTGTAAGCTAGGTATATGATCAGCTGTGTGATAAACAGGCGATTTGATACAAACGCTCTAGTACTTTTTTAATAGTGTCAGTCAGGTGACATCTGTTTGACAACAAATATTCCTCGAACAAAAACCGATCGTAACGTACTGAATCTTTTTCTAAAACCAATAAACTCAGGATGAGTTGTATCAATCTATACACATGGCCAAGATGAACAGGTGTGTAATAATGAATGAGTATTAACAATACTGTTGAAAACAAGCCAAACTAATTTAGCTACAACTAAACTGTAGACTATTAGTGACTAGTTGAACAGTTTTCAGAGTACAGAGCTGCCTTGTGTGTCAAGCGAGGGAGAGAGCAGGTTTAAATCGAGTTATTCCTTGTAAGCTAGAAGAGAACAATTAGTAAAAAAAGTCTATGATTTCAATGTAACTAAAGTCACTTTTCAAATCCATGCGGTCTATTGGTCGCTTATAAGTCACTCGTACATTTATCGCCAATAACCGCTCTTCGGTTTTTGTTTTTAGAGTTATGACAAATCTTAAATATATACTGTTTCGACAGAGGTGGTGTCATAGTGGTATAGATGCTGAACGTCCACGCTTGAAAAATGAGCTTATTCGTCTTTTGTTTAGTACAAACTGCCTTTCTTGTGAAAACGACAAAGTATTAAATTGATTATCCCCATTGAACTAAAGCAGATTCACCATGGTAAGATTCCCCTCTTGGCCTCTTTTTTATACTTGTGTTATTTGTTAAAATTACCGCTCCTTAAAAACATGCTGACATTCTGAATTAAACCGCAGCTGGTATCAGTGTACGATATTTGACGTAAAGTCGAATTGACATTGCTGAAATATTGCCAACATGGGGTTAAGCCATAATGTTTCTTCCATTCATGATCCTATGTTTGTGTTCTGTCTATTCTGCCGTACGTGACGACTATATGTTTCTTGCCTCCCATAAAAGAGAACCATTGCGAAATGACATTGTGCATTGCCGAAAAAATGTCAAGCA
Organism: Liolophura sinensis; assembly: GCF_032854445.1. Lineage (NCBI taxonomy): Eukaryota > Metazoa > Mollusca > Polyplacophora > Chitonida > Chitonidae > Liolophura > Liolophura sinensis. The sequence goes on along the minus strand of NC_088299.1, from coordinate 12,891,579 downwards.
GCAATAGTCTTTATATCAAAAGATCAATATTATGTGTCCTCTTTCAAAGCTCCATCCGCAGTGCAGAAGAAAGTGCCGCTTTTAAGGTAATGTCGTGTCGCACTCCAAGTTGCAGGCTAAAGCGTTTTGAAGGGGGTATTCTTAACGGGCAATTCTTTAACCACTGGTCCCTGTACAAGTTTAGAGCCACATATGCGCATTCTATGTGCTTTAATACTTTAATATTCTTTTGTATAAAACTAATCAGTTAATATTTTTGAATTTTATATGATCAGTTGTAAGAGGAATTGTATGAAGGTATGTACAAACTAAGGAAGCTCGTTAAAATAAGGCGTAAAGGCGATTCATTTGCTTGTCCTATCGACAAGACTTAGCTTTAAGAAAGCTAGGCGATTGGGTTTGCCACATTTCCGATGCGTTTAAACTGATATATTTCTCCTGTCACAATGATTAAACTCTTAATACGAGGCATTCTTACTAACCAGAATAAAGTGTCTCAGACTGCAGCTCTGTAACCCAGATCGATTACCCGATAACATATTGGAATGTCTCACGCTCGGACACCATTATGTTCCTGTAAACCGACTGAGATATATCCGCCAGCCAGCAAAGGAGTCGCAGTGAGCAGTACACATGATGACACTGTTTGGAAGAAAAATGGTATCCCTAGAATGCAAACCTCCACCGAATGCCAGTATATACAAATCTACCTAGAACAGAATCAGGGACAGTGATATGCATTTGTGTAAGGTGAAGAATCGCTTAAAAATTCTTACTTCCTGATTGTTCCTTGTGCCAAATTCAAGATATGGACATGTAACCATGACGAATAATTTGGATCACTGCCCAAATATAATAGATTTGATTTTATACCCAGTGCAATATGTGCAGTGTTAAAGTTTTATTAAGTTCCTTTCGACATGTGGAGATGATGAAGAAACCCTCATCTGGTCAACTTCAAAATTTGATAGATTCATTCTTGGCTTAGCCCAAGCTTTGCATCAAAAATCATCCAAATACGTGCTTAACTTTTTTCCACCAAGCTGTCGACATCCATTTCATATTGAAGAATTCTGTATTAAGAAATTCCTGCATCGAAAACCAGAGCCTGTGCTTTGGATCAAATTTGATCCAAATCCTTCTATATCCTTTTCCTATAATATTGACGAACAGCAGTAAGGCAGACAGATAGACAGATGAATAAATAAAGATCAGTGCAAGTATAACGACCTTAATTATTAGTGGTAGTAACATTTAATTGATTTACACGCCTCCTACTTTTTCAAAGTCGATGCCAACTTTTTACAAACCTGGAAATGCGCTGCACTTTATTTCTGGCCTCGTACACTTACGTGTATATGTGTGACCCGCCAGTCCTTGGTTATGTCTTGCATTCCTGCTTCCTGTAACATCAGGAAAGAATGAAACTGACAATGCCATGATGTCCAATGTGCACATTAAATCAACCAAATGAATCTAGATTTTTCTTATCTTTTTATTCCTCTTCAAAAACGCTAGGGCCTTGAACCCGGAGTAGTCCTTGAAGGATATAAAAAGTGGCATGTCGCGTGCTTTGCCTTAACAAGTTAGCTCTGGGCAAGTCTGTGACGTGCCAATATCATGTGTTAAAATAGCCGCATGTAATAACGTCCGTATTTTACGACAGAGAATTGCATTGTGAGATCGTTAATCGTGTAGCAGCCGCAGAACCTATTTGGAGTCTTCGACACAGGAATCTTCGTAAAGCGACGTATATTTTGAGTTCTCTCCATTTATTTAAGAAATGAATTTCGTAGGCCGCCATATATCCGCTCAATCTATCTGGGCGGTGGCAAATCTTTGAGATTGGTTCAGCATAGAAGGACCACTTAACCAATGACTTTGTTGGCATGCGTAAGGAACTCCTTTTCCTCCTCTTCCGATTTTCGCTCAAGTCACTTTTCATTATTGTGTTCCATTGAGATTTCAGATCTGTGGAGCATACAAATTTTGTGCCATAGACAGTTGTTAATCTAGTCGTACATTTAGTTGTATGCATTGAAAATTCACAAAGACATACTATCATATTCAAGCAGAATGCCATTTCTAACGTGACCTTACTGTACTTTATTAAAAATTCATTTGACTTCGTTTGGTACTGTTTTTGTGCTTTTGACGTTTAGAAACTTCTCTTTTAGTACTCGGGGACTCATGTTAGTGAGGTGTGTATATAATGTAAGATGGTTTTAGAAAACATGTGACGTATGACGTCATTTTTTATTTCTACTTTCTGCAATGGCGAATATAAAAGATAGGTAAAATGGTCACCGGTGAAATCGAGCCTTTCGTCTGTTTATGGTTTTATTGCGATTGTTCATTTAAATGCATAAGTAGTAGCAACTTATCATTTCCCTATCATCATGGCCTAGTCAGAATAGTGAACAATAAATGGAGTGATGGTAACTGCCAATATGTTGGTCATCGCTGGACTGGAATTATAAGATGGATGTGTTTTAACTACTTACAGGAAAGAAATACAACACTGACAGCTAAATTTCACGCTGTAAAGTAAAATTTTCTCTGTCACCAGCACCCTTTCGTGAAAGATCAGGAAAACGTAAGAAACAATCTAGATAGAAGCTAGACTATTGGAACAGCCGTATTCCTTGACAAGCACGTCCACAGGGTAAATAAGTTGGCCATATACGTCAGTCCCACCCCCTGGGAAAGGTTGATCTTTCAACCCAGTGCGATACACGTGACCGTGTTAACGGTGTCTCAGCTCTAATGATTTTATAATGTTGTACCGGTCTGTATTAATTTATCTACAAAAATGCTTCGTGTCCGTTAAAACTGAAATGATTATATCTTGGATAAACGGAAATGTACACCTAGCAATAATTACTAGTGGCAATGTCGAGGCAGGGTTTTTATTTTCCCTGACATCATGCATCATTTCCTCATTACCTAGTGACCTTGACGTTGTTCAAGATTGCTGGACAAATTTTACCAGCGGTGACAGTAGTTTACAGAGGGCATACGGAGCGGGACATGCGCAGTGATAAGTATACGAGAAGCTGCCCCGGAAAGGTCGATCTCAAATCAGTAGACCAGAGCACACCCACGCAATGTCTCTATTGTTTCATAAAAACGTGTTTTCTACCCTGAGAATATTAACCTGTCCATGCAGCTTTCGGACGTTTCGGAATTAATTGAGATATGACTGACTTGAATTTCCGAACCTGTCTCTAATTTCGTTCAAACTGTTTTTACCGGTCTACTGCTTAGGCGTTCTCAGTTCTTCGAGTTATCTGAGCGAACAAATACGTGGAATCATTTCTCGGAGTCAATGTCGACGTCAGTGTATATATAAACATATCTGTATGTAGAGACGACCGCTGGCGTCGTGGGTTTAAATGGTTTTAGAGTTGGCTAAACCGGTATGTCTGGGATATACCATCAAAAGCCTTCACTCAAAGTTTCTTAATTTTCCAGTATAGTTATGTTGTCAGTAAATTAGGACAGCATATAGTGTCCAGAATCTCTGGCACTTTTCTTCACAGGCAACTCTCAATTTCAGTTCTTTTTAATCTTGCCTCTCTATAAGAACTTAAAGAATTCATCATGTATGATGTTCCATCTAGTCTCAACAAATATAGGCGGCTATAGGAGTTGACCCCCGGTTTTCTTGTTACTAGAGGAAAATAAATGAATAGTTCACATGTCTTGTTCTTAAGTATAAAAACGTATGGTAAATGAGCACTTTCCGACTATCCCTTCTCCCGATAACATTTCTCGTTGCGTTCCGCATTCCACTGATGCAAACTGAGACGTACTGGAAACTGTATGTAACAAAGATAAGGTGAGAATGACATATACACCACTTGGGATTCACTGTGACATATTTCCTGTTCATTTGACTTTTCGTGGAGTGAAATAAGTAAACGGGTATGAATTTGGATAAGTGATTTACATTCGAAATTTCTTGTGTATAAGGGACTGATGGGGTTTAATTCGAAGCCAGTTTCTGACATGTGAAGACACACATGCTGAAATCAAAATAAAGATGGAAACAAAGTCTCATTTACCAGATGTGTTATAATTTTGCTTGGGATAGGTATCTTCGATCAATGTTACACGTGTCAGTGTATTACCATGTCCATTCTTTGATCATCGACAAGTTATAAACGAGAATGGTGCAAAATTTTCAAACTGGTTTCATTCGTTCATCGGGACCGGTAGATCCAGGATCAGTCCTTGATCGAGTCACACCTAAGACTTTAAAAGAGGAAGTTGTAACTTCCTCGCTTGGCGTTCAGCATGAAGGGGATAGTGCTACCACTGGTTGACCCGTATCAGTATAATGGCTCGGGCGGGGCGGCTTACTTGCCTTCGGTAAGTCGTCTCAGTGAAGCAGCACTAGATAAAAGAGCGGTGGAAATCCGTCCTGCAACAAGGAGGCACATTACACGTACATGCACCCTAATGATTCCTTCGTCGTCATATGACTGAAAAATTGTTGAGTACGACGTTAAACCCCAAGCACTCACTCACTCACTCATTTGTTCGCCTAGAGCATCCCTAGCGTCTTTCCAACATCATTATCACTTGTCCTTCTTTATATGGGCTCGTCCTAATTTCATACTTTATACACTTCCTTGGTGGTTAGTATGGAACTTTGTTTTAGGAACTGACCTTGCTATTATTGATCCGTCCCGTCCGTTGCATTCAGGTAAATCACTGTTCCTGCTGAAGCGGACGTTGAGGGATTAAACATTGATTTAGCTGCGGCTTTATGATAGGAAATTTATCAGATTCATCGTGAAGGGCGGCTGTTTACCTAGGACGCGGTTTTTCTTCAGCCACAAGAACGGCGTCGTATAAAGGTTTTCCTAACACGGAGGCAAACACCAATCAATAAACATCAGGTCGGCAACTTAACACTTTTAAGACCGTGAGTACGACAGCATCAAATCGTTGCGTAATAAAGCTACCTGTAAGGATTGGTTAACTGCCTGCCAATCCCTGTAGTCACTCAACGCCCTGATAAATGATGCGACACTTCAGCTGTGGTCGTGGGTTTCCTCCGGGCTCTACCCGGTTTCCTCCCACCTAATGCTGGCCGCCGTCGTATAAGTGAAATATTCTTGAATACGGCGTAAAACACCAGTCAAATAAACTTTAGTTGTGTGCAGTTTATAGGAAATAGAATCTAAAGCGGCATAACAACCGTCAGTTGTTCCTGTTATTCAGGCGTCCCTGATAAAAAAGAGAGCATTATTTAATTGCATAGGTAGGCTGGGACTGATTGATCTCATCAGTGGATACGTGTCTGGTGGCAAGATAGCCGTCCGCCGGCAATAGAGCGGTCAGTTATAGGCTTTGTCAGAAAATGGACGAGGCCCTTGGGAAAACTTAAATAAACCGAGGCCAGCAGAGAGGGTGATGTTAAGGTGAATTAAAATCGAAAATCGAATGTGGAATCCTTCGTGGTGGAACTGAGAGTCAAGGAGTTAAGAGGCGAACATATCTAGTGACACTGCTGACAATTCATTATCGTTTTGAACAACAGAAACAACACGATCTGTCGATACACAACATGAAATCGCGGCCTGTTTAAATGAACAGTGAAGTGTCTGTGTTTCGCAGGCCATATAATATAAGATTACACATATTGCACTTCTCAAAGGGATGCTTCGGAATCCTCTAATTGGAACTGATAACGAGAACATCAGCATCAGAGTGTAAATGCCTGGGATATACCATCTTTAAGTAGTAAAACAAAAATGCGATTTGCCCGGAGAAAAATGGCTAGAAACAATCAAACTTCAAATAAACCACGGCTACACTGCGATGAACAATCAGCAAAGGTGGTGACATCGCAGTGAAACCCTCAATGACGCGTGGTTAAAACCACGTTGAACAACCGCAATGGCGATGGCTTCGAACGTGAAATCCCCAAACACGCATGGTCAAAACAGAGGTGATCATCCGGCAATGGTGCTGACAGCGCAAGTGAAACCCACAAACACGTATGGTCAACAGAGGTGAACAGTTGTGAACAACCCGCAATGGAGCTGACGTCGCAAGTGAAAACATCAAACACGCATGGTCGAAACGGCGATAACCAATTGATAAAAGTGGCCACCTCGCAAATGCAACCCTCAAACACGCATGCATGGTCAAACCAACCAGTCTTGAAACCTTGTGTGACATGATTTTTGGTGTCGTTGACGCAGTATTTCATTGAGGCAGCACAAGAAATACAATGACAATGAGACTCTAAGATACGTAGGAACACATCCATCATGTATTCCCGTATATGGTTAATTTCAGGTGATTTAAGTTTTTTTTGGTTATATGCAGTATGTGTCACCTGACAATATAACGCATAGCTATTAATGAAATATACGTCTTCGGGTTCATGCTGAGTATAAGTTCTCAATTTCCGTATCCTTTCTCAAATGTATACTTGGAATTACTCGAAAGAAATTCCTAATTTCATTGCCCACCATTTATGTTAGCACCAGCTGTACGACCGTGATAAAAATAGGACCGTTTCTTGCGGGCCTTTGAAGTCCAATTCACCACCTGCGGCAACCCAGTTGTGTAATTTTGTTTTAATTTACTCGAACGTCTGAATAAAATATATAGAATTTGGTCGTCTAATCTGTGAACTATGGAATCCGGGTGAAGCAATTGTGTCTGAACAGTAAAGTGTCTCTAAACCAGAAACAAGAATAACATCCTGCATTTGAATAGCCTTTGGTTACAACCAGATTCCGCCGAAATACGGATATCCCTCTAGTCTCACGTCTAAAAACTGTATCTTTGCTCTAGTGTCTATGTCAAATCTGGATGTAATGACGCGACGAGCTTGGCTTTTTTAATAATCTGGTTATAATGATTCGTAATGTAGCTAGAATGGTAAACCCCCCCCCCCCCCCAAAAAACCCCTGCTAACCGTTGTCCTTGACCCAGTCTAATCATGGTTAGTAAATTAAGAGGACACCTGCAGGATTGCTGACGGAAACTAGAACGTGGTTTCAGAAACTTTTTTACTTTTTAATTTTAACTTCCCTTAAAAAGGCGCCAATTCACGGAAAAAAGGGGTAGAAAGGTAAGTTCTTTATATGACCCAACATCGACTATGAGGCTCGGACCAAAGCGCCAGACTGGCACGAAAGTAAGATGAGATTCCATGTACAAAGGGAACTTTATTGGAGATTCATGAGGTACATTTACACAACGGAGTGCCGTTCCTAGCCACTAATTTAGAAAAGGTGTAAATTTAATGGAAAATTTTTCGAAGAGGACATGTAATCTAAGTAAAGCAAGATTTCAACGTGAGAAATCGAAATTTACACCAGTTTCTCGATGAAATATCCCGAGAATCTCATTGGTATTTCTCAACAATGTCGCACTGATTCCTTAACTCTGGTCTTCACCAAATATCGCAGTGGTGATATTGCAGTTTCTTTTTGCTAGTAAGATGTAAAAAGAGAGAATGTGCATGTGGCTGTACAGGTCAGGTCTTTTTCACAACACGTAGCGCTTAATGAACACAAGCAGTTACTTTCTAGAATGGCAGTCTTGAGAAAAGCAATTCTAGATGCGCTTTTCTCCAGTTTCATCGCTTTTGGCAAGAAAATATCGAACTGAACACATAAATACTGTTATTTGCCCGCATTTGTGTTTAAGGAAATCACTAACGATCTACCTCTAGCCTGAGAATTGTTATCTCAAACTCGATTATTAATCGTGGATTGAGTTTTGTTGGTTTCTGTGATATCCGCATTAGCGAGTGTTGAATGGGTGGAAACAGACTGTGGCTAGACTGGCAGTCCGAATTTTCTAAACGAGCTAGAGAAAAATTAAAGGCACTTTCAAAGCTTCTTCTGATCCCAAAGTGTCGAGAAAATCAATTAAGAGTCGACTCCCGTGATTTACTGCGCATTTCGCTCAAATAAACCCTTGGAGAAGCCGCTCGTTTTATGTGGAAACCACCTGGGCTGTGTGGGGTGTTATAAGCCGATGAGGATCACAAGCTAGTCAATGGGAACCATAAAGCAGAATGCGACAATTATCCGGACTGCGCAAAGCCAGTTGGCTCATGAGATGACAACAGTTGATATGCTTTTCTTGTGACTAATTTGGCCGGTAATGATTACCCGCAGGGAAAGATGACTGTTGCCTTTGGATATAAAATAAAGGGAAAACAATGAAATGGGGAAAGTTTGCACAGCCAATCCAGAGTAAATAAGACACTGGTGGGCATAGATCACCACATTTAAATATACAGGTGAATTTATATACTAAAGGAAAGGTGATTAACTTTCATGTTCTCCTTGTAATACACAAATATAGCCAATTTTTTTAATGTTTTGTTGGAGCAGTTACCAGCGTGTTTATGACTGAAGGATGTTTATGAACGGTTCTCGAGCCAGTATTGTACACGGGCTATAGATTGAATGTTTGGCAAAAGGTTCTCTAATCAGTGTTTCTTATACCTTCTTTGTAATCGGTCATGTACTTTTGTGTATATGATTGATTTATGTATTTATGTGATTGGTGTTTTACGCCGTACTCAAGGATATTTCACTTATACGACGGCGGCCAGCATTATGGTGGGTGGAAACCGGGCACAGCCCGGGCGAAACCCACGACCATCCGCAGGTTGTTGACAGACATTCCCACGTACGGCCGGAGAGGAAGCCAGCATGAGCTGGACTCGAACTCACAGCGACCGCATTGGTGAGAGACTCCTGAGTCATTTCGCTGCGCTAGCGCGCTAATCAACTGAGCCACGGAAGACCCCTTTGTATATATGATTGATGTTCAAAGCCGTAGCGGGGCAGTGAAACTAGAAAAAAATGTCTTGCCCGAAGGAGGGTGTCTTCAGGGTGTCTTGATATCACATCCAGAAAACATAATATCTCGTCCGCACAACATAATATCTCTTCCAGACGGGTGAATTAGCCAGTGGAAATATATGTTAGCACACATATAAGCCTTCAACCGTCAGCTTTTGAAAAAACTGCAGTCACGTATGAAATTCTCGGTAGGTTTAGCATTTTACAACCAAGCATAAGAACTAAATGATTTAGCACCATATAGTCCTTTATAACTTTTCCTCGCCTATCCATTGGGAGAATAGGACACTATCTCAGGTGTAGTATTAACACTACAGTAAGATTTCCTAACTTTCTGACATTTGTAACTGCATTAATCTCTTACTGTCCCGTTACTACGACATTGTTAAATTTTGGCAATGAATTTCATAATCCCAGTTAACTTTTGACAACGTTAATGTTATTTATTAAACAAGTCAATAGACAGAAGTGTCATTTAAGCAAGGAAATATATAGTTAAATAATTAATTGAAACCTTTCAGTTTTGACTGAGCTTTTGCTATAACTTCGATAGAACTCTATTCATTGGAAGCAATGTGGATAGAGTATGTTGACACTAAAGGAACTTGACACTAATGTGATGTATACATTAATTGATAGTGTTTTGTACTTAACATAAAGAGTATACACGCCACATGTTTTGTTCTGTCTATAGCTCTTGTCCACGCTCATTTAATTGCCATCGAAATGGTATCGTCCGGGCCTGAGCAGCTGTGTCACCCCAGAAGTATCTGACTGGGCACATTTAAGTAATCTCAAGGGCGCTACGCTTACGTCTGCTGTCTGGTTCAATAAATGTTAAGGGAGTAGTCATTGCTTGACGTACAGACGGGCCCTCTCACGTGACCACCCGCGACCTGCGGTGTAAGGCACGTGTGGAGATTTCTACCTAAAACTTCCAGAAGTAACTGTTGAAATGTCGATGCTGCCTATGTCCATCAGGGACTAGATTGAAGGAAGGGGAGCGGCGTGCCTCGCTTTACCAAGTTACAGAGGTAAAAAACCTAAATTTTAGATCACAGATTACCTTCTAAGGATCCAATTAATAGTCCTACGAATAGAATAAAAAAAGCTTCCAGTGGACAATAATCCAAGCGAACACGCAGTTTATTAAACAACATCATACATTTGATGCAAGTGAACTGTCAGCCAATCCTCCCGTAATACATTGTAAAAATTATCTCATTGAACTGCTGTCGTTGTATTTTAACCGTTCAACGGTTCTTCTACCACTTTCCCCACTAACCTCATAACGAGATATAGACAAGACGAACAAAACCTTGGTGAATGTAGAGGTGAAAACGAAAGGCCTGTCAGGATAAATGAACTGTTGCTATAAAACGTAACGTGTGTTGCAGCACGTCGTCAGTGGCATCAGCTACTGACGTGCTCTATGGGCTCAAATTAAACTTCAATTATGGGAACTGTTCATTTGTTTTTTAACCATCTTGACTATGGTTTAATCGTATGGGAAAAAGAGTTTATATGAACGTTAGTTCCATTTGAAGCACTTCTTCATTACCTACTGTCTTTCCATTTCTTGTAGCAGTGGACATATTACATGGTGACGAATTAATGACGTAAGCTCAAATCGATGTTTGACGATACAATTAATCAGCCATTAAGTCTGTTAAACTTGAATAAGTCACTTCGGTGATGAAATCCCTAAAAGGCAAAACGGAGTCTATACAGACTGTTTTTTTCAACCGGAACAGCTTTCATTCGGTACGCTTTCTCGGAAAATATTTTCTTAGAGGGAAAAAAGCTCTTTGGTATGGAATCATGGATGGACGGCTTTTCCTCCTTCGTTATTGCCTTCCGATTTGGAGGCAGGGGGCTCTATCATGAGCTAATCAGCATTTCCCAACCTCTAATTTCCGACTTATGGTAATAACAGCAAACCCATCTGAGAATCATGGCATCGATAGCGAGACGGCCCCTGTAACGCTATTATGTAGCCGAAGTCTTGAGTCGCATCCGACAATAGGGCGGCTTGCGTGGAAACATGATTTTACCGAAACCCGGTCAGTCGTGAAGTAGATTGTGGCTGTCGAAACAGGGACCCGGTCGTCTATCGATCAGCATACTTGACCACTGGGTATTTGTCGCAGAGCAGAAGGACTCCGACTCGATCACTATAACAACGGAAATTTCACTCAAATGGATTTCCTGGTTCGCATTAGGCCGTACTTAGTCTCCATTCCCGGTCAAACACAACTCTTCTGCTCAGACAATAGCAAGGGCAGTTACGCTTACATCGTGATTTTTATTACTTATCGGCATGCAGCCAAATACCGACTGCCAATTACTAAAAAAAGAAACAGTTGGACTGGAGTCGCGGTCCTTCATGCACTGACATTGGCCATTCTCCATGTAGCCGTCTTATGGCCAAACGCTTTTATTCACTAGACTCTTCGGTGGCACTCAGGTGAAACACTTATCTCTTACCTTTGTTGGGAGAACCTGAAACATTTCAAACTTTTCCATAAAAGTTTCCAATGTATTTGTCCAATGGCGATGGTTTACTCCAGGTAATCTCTCCATAAACTTGACAGATGTACTTCAATCAGACAATATGGCAGTTGTTTATTTAACCATGGGAGAAACCTAACCTTAGATCGAAAAATGGTATTGGTTTACATATATATATATGCTTAATTAGTTTATTTACAATCAGTCTTTATACAACTATCCAAGATGTTTCAACATTCGTTTATATGCATGTAATCATCCCATGTGTTTAGTTAAAACTAAAAGTCCAATTAATTTTCACTGGAAAACTCTCCTCTGCTGTTTGGACAGACTTATAGAGGAGCTGGGGAGAAGTAATTAGGCTATCCCCCTGTTTGTCTTGAGGCAGACCAGAAGAAATGGGGGGGGGGGGGGGGGGGTAGTTAATCTATTTCAGCTCGTCAGTAACCTCCGTAATAGCGACTAAGCAGGTGTTTTTTCCCACACTACTCCGGCCTCCGGGGTCTTCACAGACAGGTGGAAACATATCCGGAATTACATCAGTCTAGATATTCGGGAATTTTACTAATGTGCTTCGTTACCAACAACATTTACCATGCTCAGATACGCACAATGTCAATTGAAAATGATAAATGACACGTCTTAGTTTGCCAGGTGCTAAATGTACATCATGACAATTTTAGGTCAGATGCAAAAATGTTAGAACGTGATAGCACGTGTGCAGTTCTACGACTTATGGCATTTCTGCGTTTTTGTATGTCGGCTTGTCATCTGACTTAAGATCATGATTAAATCCAGTTCGCAGTACCATACATGTATCTCGTTTGCGGCGCTATAAGAAAGCCCGACACGACCGCTTTCACCCAGGCCTTTCTCTCTTTCCAGTATTCAAAAGCCCAGAGCCAAAATGTCTGAATTTAATAATTTTGAATATAGCTGTGAACAGATATCTAAACACCAATCGTTAATTTGAGCCAGTGCTCAACAGACTGTAGACTGCATTGGACTTGGCTATTGGAAATGTAGAATACAATGATGTATTCACTCATACGCTGAGATACAATTATACAACGATTTATTTATTTATTTGTCTGAGTGATATTTAACGCCGTATTCAAGAATTTTTCACTTGTTCAACGGATTTCAGATTTTTTGCTGTAGAAAATCGGACGGTGTTCTGACAAAACCATGCAGGTATGTGACAAATATTCGTACTTACAGCCGCACCTAACGAGACGTAGGAGGGTTCGAACACACAATCCCATTGGTCAATGACGGATCGGTTCCGGAGAGTGCGACGGTTCAGCCAACCCGCAAGTTGAGAATGGGAAGTTTTTACAAAAGAAACACCTATATTGAGCTTTTCGTGTAGCATGAAGTCATCAGATGCCGATTTCTACACATTTGAAGTGTTGATTTGTAGAATCTGCATTGCACATAGCAGAGCAACATAAAGGAAACATCGCTGATACTGTGTCAAAACGATTAGTATTCAAAATCGCAGTCCGGAGCCAAGTCTATAATTTTTCAGTTTTTTTGATTTATTAATGGAAATGGACAATAGCATACACGGGGCCCAGGAGACTCCTAGGTCATTACGCAACGGGGACATAAAGATAGGGCAGCTAAAACATTAAAATGGTTGTGCGGAGCATTTTCTCTAATGTTAAATGTGGTTTATGCGTAGTTAACGACACATGATCGTATCTTGTGACTGCTACAAACATAATGACGGTATAGATTGGTCTCTTACGTCGAAACTCGAATTTCCTTGAATAGTGGAACATGATGATTCTGACCCTTGAGTAAACGGTGACATTGCCCTGTCAGTCTCGTTAACGGCTACAGTTCCTACAAATCATTTGAAACTTATTTCCAGAGTGTTAGAAACGCTTATTGTAAAACAAACCGTAATAAATGTAACCCGCAGCAAGTATCTTTTAAATTCACTTTGCTTTATTTGTGTGATAGTTACCAAAATGTTCAGTTCATCTAATGGACAGTTATGAGCGTTTTAAGGGGATAAATGTGCTAAATATCACTGGGAAACAGCCATATTTGTTTGACTGAAGCTGTGTGAAACTATATACATAGCGTGCATTGTTTAGCCATTTTGGTTCCATATTTTTTGGTTCCATACGCTGTCTTCTTTCAGAGTTAACTTTGGAAAATTCGCAAACAAGACAGCGGAAGTAAGGACCAAGTTGTGGTGTTCAGTAACGACAGTCGCCTGGTTTCTTATGCATACAATTTCACGCCTTCTTGTTGTTCTAGCATCGCCCACTGTGAACCCTTGCTTCAAATGTCCCAGCCGTCATGTCAGATGGTCTTGTGGATAAAGTCAAATATTTAGCATTGTAGTAAAATTCAAAGCATTTTTCAGGAAATGACACTTTTCAGATAATCCTGCTCAAGCTAAGAGATTCTGTGTTGCTGCATTTTAAGCATTTACATGAACAGCTGGTACAAAACCCTAACTGCGGTAAATTGACAAGAGGCCAGGTGTCACCAGTTGTACATGTAATCCATTTACCAACAATCACGCTGTTTTTGCTGCTCAGAGCCCGTATTTATCAAGACACTTAAGTTGCAAGTCCCAAAAACTCCGAACTCAGAACAGGAAAACAATTCAAACGTGGTTAGTGCATTGTCATGCAATAAAGGCTCAATGGACAAATTTTAAAGTTTCTAGAGCAAACCATTTTTGTTTGTAGCTGTGTTTGAATATTTGACTTGAGCCTTAAAACGTTTCATAAATACGAGCCCTGGTTTTACTCTCTAAACTGTCAAACTAGTAAGTATTTTCAGAAAATAAATACAATTTGGATATGGTGTTATGCAGAGGTTGAGTCAATCCACCTTTTGCACTCTTGACAGTCTGATTGTACGTCCCGCGATAGTGTAACCTTGATGAGAGTGCATTGAATGGAGTCACGGCTGCTACTGCTACTGTGCTCCTACAAATAATTGTGCTGCTTTAATGAATCTTTAACTTAGGAACGACAAGTCAGTAGAATTCGTCACGCAAATCGAAAGATTAATTAGAGGTCAGAAGTTTAATTCTTGTAGACAACGAAAAGCACTGACAATCTTGTGATTTATCTCATTATTCAGTTTTGCTTAAAGTGTGTGTTGTAAACTGAACAGTGTTTACGTGGGTTGTATTGGATTTTGCCCACAAGCAGTGATATGCTCTATTTGTCGCATAAATCTTTAGGATTTTAACAGTTAAATGTGTCTTGTGGCAGTTTCAAGACTCGTACTTTGCCGTACGTCAAGTGACTACATGTACCACAGCACAGCTATTTACCTGTACCAAAACAAGTGTGTCGTGGAACGGAAACGAGCGTACTGTCCTTCAATGTATATTGATGACGGTTGACGGTGGAAAGACGACTAAATATATATTGCTAGCGCTTGACGGCCGAAGATTATTGTGTCAACGGCAGACAATTGTGTGTCAAAATTGTGATAAGGAAATGTAGATCTATAGATGGCATTATTCAAGCTACATACAGCCAATGTCTACTGGGTATTTTTCCAGTCGTCTCACAAAACGTTCCATTCAATCTTGTTTTCTTAATGGTTCCCAAATGTCTTCGCTTGTAAAAGAAGTCGCGCAGCTGGCGACGAATTTTTGGCTTATAACTGAGGCCCGGGCATGTATATGGTTCTCTTTGATTTCCAATAACGGCTACGTCAATATTAACTAATGGAATATCAAAAGTTATCCAAACACCGGTTGTGGCTCATACTTTCAGCTTAATTAATGTCATCTATGCTTCCCGGTTGGCTGTGGATTAGCCCACGATCTGGCCGAGAAATCTCATTTGTTCTCTTTGGTCAGGTTGCCAGGTGCGGCCCCACCCGGTCAAGGTTAGCTCGTTTATTACTCGTGGTCGCGCGTGTCAGTATTTGGATCTGGTTAAACGGCCAGTGTGAGGCAATGCATTAATCAAATATACCGTCAAATTAGTGAGTCTCGTTTACTTTTATTCAGATATTAATGTCCAAGCACACGTTCATGAATTTGGGCTCAATTCTAGATGTGATTGCTGACCCAGAGGGAAATCGAAGGAAGCAGACGACATGGTTTTGAGCGTGTGGCCTCTCGACGGGTTAGTCGATGTCACTGATCGCATTACCAAACTTTGGCACATCTAAAACCCAATTTCGTGCCACAGGAGTCGGCAGCACTTTTTACATCACATAGACTTAGCCAATCTACACTAAAAAAGAGGAGCAAACCTTCAAATTCCTTTGAAAAAACGTCAATAAAATTCTATAAGAGAAAACTTCTTTATAAATCGATCAGGTAAACTGGCTTAGTCAGTGAGTTTATATTTGGAGTGAGTTCTGTTTCAGGAAAAAAGAACGGTGGGACAAGGTGGAGAGGCTTTGTCATTCATCTAGTCAAAATTAAGCCTCTTGGCCTCCAGTGCAGCTAAAACTGCTCGCAGCCATACTGGGGCACGGTCGCTATAATGACATTCTTTTGTGCTAACATAAAAACTGGCTGTTTCCTCGGGAAACCCCCATTGCCGTGAAATCGCTTTTGCTCAAAGCCTTAAATTGGTGTTGTTTAGAAGTAATGCTATTATGGAATAATCAGCCACTTACTTGGCTTCCCATCGATTGTTTTCTTGTTAGAAAGCATTGCTGGGAAATATGATTAGAAAAGCCTTATGTTGATATCATTGCTGGGGATCAATAATTAAGGATGCCAGTGGGCGTTGAAGTGAGACTGGCGACCGATTCTCAGCCAGACCTTCCCATGAATTGCCAGGCTATTAAATGGGGTAGGGATCCAGCTAAGTCATATGTGACTCCAAATCAACAAGAACTAATAGAAACCCCGTTATTAAGGAGCTCATTGTACGTGGAGTCATTGTACATGGAGTCTTTTTATCTTTGATCAACAACACGTTAGACGTCAGCGTTATTTGTATCACACAGTGTATACACTGCTATGGTTTCGGAGCCTTTTACAAAACATGCCCTATGCATAGCGCGGATGTTTATGGCGCCTTGTACAAAATTGCCTTTCACATAATGCTGAAACAGAATTAGTGAGCGCTACCTTGTACATAACATGTAAATAACATTTTTTCAGCGATTTTTTTTGTCCTTTATTGAGAAGTATCTGAAATTGTCTTTGCAAATGTGTTATTCAGGAGAAGAAATAGCCCCTTTATCAATGTGGGGGTCAGTGGACGTGTATTGTGCTTTCTCTTATGTTCTAACTTGTTATCACGTCTAAAGACCTATTTTTCAATCAGTTACGTTAATTTAAAATCAAGGGCAGCTTTAATTCTTCTCCTCGGAGGTATCTTGGCTTCAAGCGCGTGTGTTTTTTTATGAATTTATGAGTATGGCCTTTATTGTGTGGTACGTTTATAGGTTTAACTAAATACAGCGAAAGCGAAATATTTCACAGTGTTATAGACCTGCATAAACGTGGGATAACAATTTGATAAACATTTTGCGATATTTGTTCATTATTTGCTGTCTGCTCAAACTTTTAAAGTATGACTGGTTTACGTGCAAAATTTTCCCAGTTTGTATCATTTTGCGAGTGCTGCCAATTCAGAATGACATGTTCCGGGAATCCACAGTTTTTGAGGGTTATCGTTCTTCTCCGATGAGTGTTTGACGTTGGATATCATTGTGTGACAAGATAGTTATGATGTGATTATAAGCAGCATCTGCAGATTCTACCTAAACGGATTCTATACATAGAAAGAATCAATAGAAATTTATTGCCCCACTGACATTTTCATCTTGCAGATATATTAAGCACATTTGCAAAAACATGTCTTTTGCAATAACAGTAAAAACAGGGGCAACATATTCATTGAAGTCGTCGTGGGAACAATGAAGCTCTCCTGACTTTGTTCAGTCTCGCAAAACTTCCAGTATCCATAAGAAAATATACGAAGGCGGGTGTGAGAAATGTGGGTGACTGGAGAGGCAGGAAGGTAGAAATAAAAAACTGTGGCTAAAAGCGTGAAAATATGTAAATAACACCAGCATTCATATATCCATATGTTTATTACAGCACCACTATATAAGAATATTACTTTATCTGAAATAGCACAACCACACGCAAATCTACACCACATAGCAACACTGTTAAACGGTTTACAATCACATGTCAGGGAGCTGGAAGCTAAGCAGGGGACATGCCCAACCGATCTCAGAGTCAGTTTACAACACAGGCTTGCAGTTGTGTGTCAGTATTATAATCTATTTCTTTTAGAGAGTCGTCAATATTCAACTGTCTGTAAAACCAGTCATACTCACTACCAAAATTGCCTTTAGTCAGTGCTACGTAACAACACACGCTCTACTTGTGGATATGTTCGGAGTTCACATTCTTGCAAAGAAAATCAAATTAGAACACTTTTTCGAACTCTTAATGTTAAACTGCATCAGGTCAGTTTCAATGCCAAGAACTCATTGCCTCGGATGACGTCAAACTTATTTTTAAAAAAGTGGCATGCTGGGGAACAGGTGTTGAGAATAATTTGTTTTACAATACCTGCACCAACCAAGAACAAACTGCACACAGTAAGACAGCCTATACTATATACAATCTCAGCGAATAGACTACATTGATTTTTATAACAAAATTTATAACATCCAGCTTCAATACCATTCTGTCGTGAGATCATATTCTACAACAGGCAATATTAAATTGATTTCTTAAGGCCATGTTTTATTAAAACGAGTAAACAATTTCAAATATGGCAGTGTCAGAAAAATGGTTTACAGTAAAATCGATAGTAGTTTTGGTAACTGGTGTCACCCTTCATCAAAACATGTTAAATCCGGACAACTAAGAGTTGGACAATTATTGTGATGCACTCTTTGACAATGAAATAGAATTACCAGAACAACGGATATATCCTGCATTCCGTCGTCAAATCCCAGTGATAACCCGTCTCCTACCAGCTGAAGTTCAATCTGTACAGTACATCGACGAGCAGTGGCACATCGGGACATGGAATTACGTGTAGAATAGCTAAATATGCCGCTAAGGACTTCCAGCTCCTAGATCGAGACTCGTCCCCAGGTAGTTTGCAAATGACATGACAGGGTTTTCAATCACAAAAATGTCCCCATCTCAGTGATCGATGGATGCAGATGTATTGAATCGCCGCTTGGCTGACGTGTTCTTGACAGGTGAGTAACGACTTTTTACTGTCTTATGGCGAAGAAGATTGGACCAAACCCCCTGATTTTCTTACTTTAATACCCCACGTTCACACAAGTCCACACCTCAACAAACATACACCTGTCTCTACAATCGCATTTACTAAGTTCAACTCTCTTTAGTAGATACTGTACCATATATATATATATATATATATACCCACTTACGAAATGTTTATGTATGGACAAACTGGATAAAGTTTGTTCAAGCCTTGTAGCAATCCCAGATGCCGGCTAATTCACACGGGATTGGAGAGGAACGACGCTGCATCCGCAATCTGCTAATTTACCGTAATCCTCCACCTAATGCTTAGCATGGAGCGATGTGGTCTCCTTGGAGGTTTGCTGTTTGGACGAAAGTTCTGTTATAGTGTGCATGCGTGTACAACAGATCAGGCACATCAAGAGTCGTTACTAGTGACGTCATGTGTAAAACATAAGATTGTGTGTATATGTTGTTTATACAAACCTACCGCGTGTTGACAATACACTGACCATGGTTGTGAAGAGGCCGTGGGTAGCAATCAACCGTGAAACACATGCATTAGAACTACACATGTACCTGTTTTTAAAAAGGCGACCCTTTAGATGAAAGTTAACCCATTACATGTTTTAACCTCAATTAACCCATTACATGTTTTGACCTTTGGGTCATGCTGGCTTCGTCTTCGGCCGTGCGTCGTAAGATCTGCAGCAACCTGTGGATGGTCGTGGGTTTCTGGCTCTGCCCGGTTTCCACCCACCATAATGCTGGCCGCCGTCGTATAAGTGAAATATTCGGCGTAAAACACCAATGAAATAAATAAATAACTAAAATAAACCTTTTTTCTTACAAAACGTATCACATATGTTTGTCTATTTTTAAAACTTTGTTTTCAAACACTGAACTCTGAACAATTTTTTGGAAAATATGCATCATCCACAGTCAGTCTTGTGGAATGCACGGACAATACGCCAACTAGTTAGGATCGCTTTTACTTACAGCTTGTGCATTCCACAATGTATACTGCACAATTTTCTGTGATTGCGCTTGCAGTCTCACTCTACGTATGTATGTAGGCCTATGCTTGGGTTTTACGTCGTACTTAACAATTCTTCAGTCATATAATGACGATGAGTCATTCGGTGTGTGTACATATACAACGTTTCCTCGTGGCAGAGAGAGTCCATGCCACCAAAGTGCTGCCGCCAATGAATTAAGTTTCATGACTAAGACACCAGACATGACACCACACCCAGTCACATTATTCTGACACTGGACCAACCGGTCCCATTTCCTTGCTCTAATCTCTCAGTGCCAAGCGGGACAGCAAAACGTAACATTTTTTTTTGGTGTTATTCGAGGCCGGTTTGATTCCGGGCCTCCCGACTTCGAGGCGGACACTCTAACAATTAGGCCACCGAACTCAATCTAGTAGTTAACAACGTTAGTTCGGGAGTTTACGCAGTTTAACGTTCGCTGAAGACCACGGATCTTCCATCAGCACGTGGAAAAGTTTGTCTATAACTTGCCAAAGTTATAGAATTTAATAAAATTTATGCTGGGAAACGGTAACTCTTAATTCTTACATGTATGTTAAGAATTAATACAAAACACCTTATTCGGAAGGAAACTGGTAGGCTGTAATTTCGCACGTATAATGGCTATACTGCCAGGGCCAAGCAGTTTTGGATCACCGGAACACAGTCTCGGTCTTGTGAGGTTAATCATCATTTCACCTGAAGGGCTTGTCCGCCAGTCAATGGCCACTGGATCTGTCATAGAAGGGTGTAGTCATTTCGGTACGCTGCGATCCTTAGCCATCGACCTCCGACATTGACTGGTCTCAGATCATTACACACACTGACAAGATCGTTTTATATTCGCCCCCATCTGGTCATCCGTCTGTTTGGCTAACATCACCCATGCCCCGCTTCCGACGAAGGAGAAGAGGCCAGGAGTGACTAGAT
The DNA here is from genome assembly GCF_032854445.1 of Liolophura sinensis. Taxonomy (NCBI): domain Eukaryota; kingdom Metazoa; phylum Mollusca; class Polyplacophora; order Chitonida; family Chitonidae; genus Liolophura; species Liolophura sinensis. The sequence continues at coordinate 12,871,051 of NC_088299.1, read as the reverse complement.
TAATTGAGCAAGAGATAAGGTCCTCGGGGGTGAAAGGATTGACACCCCATCTACACCCCCTCAGTCAATATTCCTTCACGCACTTCTTATGCGGAGTAAAACAATTCGCCGCGGTTAGCAAACAAAATGAAAAGGCAGCCAGGATCGCGAAGTAAAAATTAGCCACAGCTCTATTGACGTGTAATATTGATTCGGAGTCCGCTTTCCGGGCACTGAGTGTACTCGACCGCCTCGTGAAATTACCGGATCGCACCGATAAAGTCATGATATACGGCTCGCCATTTGTGGGCCAATTAATTCGTCCAGTGACAAGATCAAAAAGCCGTTGTGTGAAAATTAAAAGAACACAGAGGCGATATCTGGATTTGCCTGAAGGAGGCTTTGGATGATAAGGCCGATAGGAATTCCACTAGTCAGTGATACGCAAAGTCCTTTCAATTGGTCTCACGTGTCACTTCTGTTAGAAAAGCCATTTAGCCAGATTAAGACGGTGATATAAAAGTTGTACTAAAAGCAAACTACAGATTGATGAAGAACACGGTCTTCTGGTGTTTGGATTTGTCCGTTTGGGTGAAGGCAAAGACTCAAGATAAGACTGAACGGTTTGAAACGTCCAATCGATTTTCAATGAACTGTTGAATACAAACAAAATGAAATGGATTGAGGCTTTGTGTTGAAACCACAGCAAACGACCCCAGCGTGTCTAAGTACTGGTTTGATGAATGTTTTAACATTAGGGAAACTTATCCGTCAAGGATTTTCTTGTGGCACGGAGAAGAGTTCTCTAAAAAGTATCCCTAAAACATCATAGCTGAAACAGTCATTGTGTATGTTGACGTGAATTACGTTGATTTTTTGTCAATTTTCTTGTCGATTTCTATCAAGTGCAATCTTTAATCTCATTCTAAACAATGCTTATAGTATTACATTTTAGTTTCTTTGAGATCTGAACTGGCCAATAATCTGTTGATGTTTCATATGACGATGTATTTAATTAATCAAGGCGGATGGACGTAGGCATCTCAGGGGCTCTGCCCGGTTTCCCTCCATATATAAGTGAAATATTCTTAAATTAAGATAAGTGTGAAACACCAATGAAATAAATAAATGAATTTAAAAAACTCAATCAAGGGATGAATTAAGCAATCAACGAATCAGCAGATGAATTATTCAGTTTAATATTGCCAGTCAGTCTCTCACTGATCCAACTACACGTACCCACCCTCTATCCATCAATAAATATTATCAAGCACATTAAAGCGAATTATTTTAAAATCAGATTTTTTTCAAAACTTTCCAGTCATCACGACATGCGTATCAACATGTTTCCTGTGTTCTACCGGTTTACTCCAAAAGCTATAATGCTGGCCGCCGTCGTATGAGTAAAATATTTCTTGAGTACGCCGTAAAACACCAATCAAACAAATAAATAAATGTATGAAGATATGTTATACCTTAATGTCACACATTGAATAGCGAATACTCACTAATCAACCACTGAGCTTTGTGATTTAGTTTTATCTATCCAGCACGCTTTAATCGAATCATACAGCGCCTTGTAATTGCCATTTAACCCTATTTGTTTATTTGCTAGGCCATTGTTAAAGATGACATGGCATTAAATTGCTGACAAATGTCCTGAAGTTTCTTAGCTATGCCTCCTAAGACCAATTCTGAATGTTCAGCGATAGTTAAAAAGAACTTTAGTCCGAATTATTTATAGAAAACCATATCGCCCTCGTTTTCGGATTTTAATGTAAAAAAAAATTTTTTTTATTCTTATCTCAAGTGCATTGGTTTCGATTACACACTGCTTAATAATGCATTGAGAGCCGACTCAAAAGTCGTATATTTATATAAACAGGCATAACTGATGACAAGCTGAACGAATTTTGAATTGGAAAGGTCGATAAATGTTATCCCTTCTTTATAATCGCGATTAAGTACACCACAATGAAGCATGCTTAGTTAAATGGATCACTTACTTTTATAGAGCCTAATTTAAAGGTATAGATTAGCCAAAAAAAAAATAATGCATACGTGATAAATGAGATACGAGATATTATTGCATGTTTATAATATGTTGTTTCGAAAGCAGTTATAATTTGTGACGAGAGTGAAGTTTGTAATAAAGGAAAAATGATCTGATTCCGTGAGAAAACTGCTTTTTAGTCATTTTCGATGCAATATGCAAGAGAGTGAAATTTAAATTGCTTCAAAAAGATGTTACGAGAAGTTTTTTCCCCATATTATTGTTCCTAGGCTGTTGAATCATTAAAACTCTTTTGAAAATGAAGGCAAGACAAGTTATTGACTAGTACATATCGTTGCTATCTGTCGACACGTGCACCCTAGGCTCTGTGTGTGTGCAGACCAGAGTTGCTATCGACTGACACGTGCCTTCAAGTGACTGCGTAAGTACACTGAAAAAATAAACAAACATATGATATGATATAATATATATGATTTGTGTGATATAACCTGTAGCTGGATTTCCCGAAGTGCCCATTCTTATGCAGGTAACATTCATGGTTAGGGCTATTTAACTAGAATCCACTGAGAAACTGGGCAGAAAGCAGCAGCTATTTGTTTTGTACGATATGCACATGCACCTTTCCGCTACCATCTGTACTAAGGTATATGTTCATAAATTTTTTTACATAATGTTTCTTACGTGCATCTTCTGTAAAGGGATCATGGTGCTTAATAGATTCATCCATTTTTTCAGTAATAATGCAAGATGTCATAGATTTAGATGTGGGTATAAGGGAGATGACTCTCATTGCCCTGCAACAGAGTTTTCTCCCTTGTCTATCTCGCCTTGCATGTGGATACGAGAATTAGAGCCGACAAACACATGCATCAATGGCGAACTATTGGTTTGCAATCATACAAACACATTCCACGGATATTAAAATAAAGAGAAATCAACTTATTTTAAAAACACGGGTGGTAGTGTGTATGATTAACAATACTTGCAATAAACATGTACATGTCCACCATTGTCTATATTTACTGGAATCGTCAAGTTTCCTCTCGGCGCTGTCCGGTTTCCTCCCACCACGATGCTGGCCGCCGTCGTATAATTGAAATATTCTTGTGTATGGCGTAAAACAATATATTTTTCTCTGTTTCTTTGTATTCGTTTATTTAGTCACGCTTTATTGATTTATTTATTTGATTGATGTTTTACGCATACGTAAAATGATCTGCTATTTTGCGCTGATTTAGAAGAATATATCTCTTATAGGACGGTAGTCAGCATTATGGTGGGTGGAAACCGGGTATAGCCCAGTGGAATCCCACGACCATCCGCAGGTTGATGGCAGACCTCCTCACGTACGGTCACGCTTTATATAATTTTATGTACAATATTTAAAGTAAGTTCACCGTTGAGACATTACAAATGCTTACATGCATGTCATGTACAACAGTATCACTGTAAAGCTATAGGTGGCTAGCCTGCCAGCGCGGCGGAATGACCCAGGGGTCTTTTATCAATGTGGTCGCTGTGAGTTCAAATCTAGTTGATGTTGGCTTCATCTTTGGCCGTGCGTTGGAAGGTCTGCAAGCAGCCTGGGGTTGGCCGTGGGTTTCCCCTATGCTCAGCCAGGGTGCCTCCCACCATAATGCTGACCGCTGTCGTATAATTGAGGCATTTTTGAGTAAGCACGGAAACACAAGTCAAATAAATAAATAGGAATTACGCACGTAGAATTTGTAAATAACTCTATAGACAAAACTTCATCTCATAACAATACTAAAAACATAAAGATGTGTTTTGCCTTTCTCTGTCTTTTTCGTTCTACGCCAAACACCAAGCGGCTAGCTATTAATAATGGAGTCACTCAAAACATGGATATTGACAGAGCCGTATCTGTCACATTAACAGCGACCGAGTGGAAGTCAGAGTGCGTAAAAGGGATGGTTTTGGGTATATCTTTATAACATCCATATACTTAAAATATTAAAATGTTAAAATATATTCTGTTATTACAACACAATCTTGTGTAATATTCAACATGATATCCTGTTAGCTTAATAGAATATTTATGTTGAATTAATAGAATGTATGTGTCATGTTTAACAGACTAATCTGCTTCAATAGCAGAATACAGTTTAGCATCACGCAGACAACATACTTAGTGTTAAAATTATGAGAATATTTTTGGCAGAATTAGCTAACTTTGATTAATAAACGTTCAGCTAAAGTTACTAAAGAGTAAATAGTCTGTGCGTTGCTCGTGTCAGCGTTAGTTTTTGAAGTCAGACATTATCCACCTATGTTTTTTTATGAAAATTTACATCGCATTAATTTGTGAGAATACGTCCATAAGCGGAACGATGTAATTCTCGCCGACTTAAAATCGACAGAACATTTCCTTGTATAATCTTATCGACAAACTGTCTTGAACCTACAACTGAGGCACAGGCATTGTCGTTTCAGGGGGGGACCACTCTTCGCGCAAAAAGAACTTCACAAACCCAACCTGATGTTGAGAACGTAGTTTGGAAACACAGCGAGAAAACCATCAGTGTGGTCATAGTTCGTAAATGCATAGAAGTTGGACTATAAAAATGGTCTTGTTTTAGCGCATGTTGTTGTATATACACATTTTAAAACGTATACGCACTAAGATGTTTATAGATTTTAAAAGGTACGGTATGTCTTTATACATGTCCTGTACATACGAAGACACATACTGTGTATGTAATCCTTCATGTAGAAAATTTGTACCGAGATGTACAGGCTGAATACATATCCTATGTTTATACATAGTTATTAATTTAATCTGTGTTTAGGGCCAATTCATCCAGAGCAGCATATACTACACACTGAACGTTTTGATTCAACGCATTGTTTATAATTACATTTTAGTCAAATTAGGATGAAAATTTATCTGGACAATGTATATGTGGCATTTTGAGAGATCAGGCATGTCAGGGGGTTCATGGGATATCCATAAAGAGGATCTCTATGAATGTTTTAAAGCAAATTAAAGGATAATTGATTAATTTGACTATATGGCTGTTTGTATAAAGGGAACCAAGTCTCGTAACAGTGCCCCTTTATATTATTTATTTATTTATTCTTCCACGCAAACGACGTGTCAGTTGTAAGTTGGGCTTCGTTTAGCTACGTATATTTGTAAATAAATATAAGTAAATACGTATATTGAAACTGGCCAAATAGCACACAAGAATTATTCAGAATTGCAACGTAAATATTGTCTGATAAGACAGTTTCTATCATGGCGCCAAAATATGCAAGTCTGCCCGAAAGAGGGGAAGGGCATATGGTGTGATTTTTGATTTTGATTGGTGTTTTACGCCCTACCCAAGAATTTTTCACTTATACGACGGCGGTCTGCATTATAATGGGAGGAAACTGGACACAGCCCGAAGGAAACCCAGGACCATCCACAGGTTGCCATACGATTTGATAGTGGACGGGTAAATGTGGAGGGTAGAGGGTTAATGGAGAGGGCTTCGCCCTAACTGTCTCCTGGTATTAGGGTTAACTATTTTATATCCTCGCGGCCACCTAAGCACGGACAGAAAGTGGACAGCACACCGCGTTAGCTTAAGTGCTTTATTGGATTTTCACGGGACAATTTTTGGACGTATGTTGACATTAAGTTGCGAAAACTGGCTCCATTATAGATGTCCCGGGGGACTGCTTGTGTGGCACAGAGGGAAACTACGTGTGACTCCTCTCGCGTCATTGTGCAGCTTTGCTGGGGGTTAATCGAACTATTGGAAGAGCCAATCTGACTCAATATCCCGGATCAGGCCATGTGTGTCGTTCTCACCGGAACAAGGCCATCGGATCCCTGCGACTTCATTGTACAATACCGGCATTGTAATAATTGACAGGGATGTTCAAATAGTACACGTAGTAACCCGTGTGGCGAAAAACGCATTATTGGGATTAATTACAAGATGAATGTCAAACTTCTAGGATTTCATCCTGAACACTAAATTCTTGTGTTCAATGCCTTGTTGTGATGCAAGTTTTCCTTTTTTAACCACTCAAGAAGTAATGGTGTTCCAATCACCCATATAAATTCGAAAGCACATGTGTGACAGACCGATGGACGTGTCACCTTCGTGAGCGGGACTTATCTCCTTTAGACTTGGCAGTACTGTCACTTCCATGGACTATCGTTCAAAACAAGGCTTAGTTCACACTACGGTTCGTTCGTTATAAACATAGTTCACAGCACGGTTCGTTTGTTATAAGCATAGTTCACAGTACGGCTCGTTCGTAACAAGGCATAGGTCACAGTATGGTTTGTACATAAGAAGGCATAGGTCACAGTACGGTTTGTACATAAAAAAAGCATAGGTCACAGTACGGCTCGTTCGTAACAAGGCATAGGTCACAGTACGGCTCGTTCGTAACAAGGCATAGGTCACAGTACGGTTTGTACATAACAATGCAAAGGTCACAGTACGGCTCGTTCATAACAAGGCATAGGTCACAGTATGGTTTGTACATAACAAGGCATAGGTCACAGTACGGTTCGTTCGTAACAAGGCATAGGTCACAGTGCGGTTTGTACATAACAAGGCATAGGTCACAGTACGGTTTGTACATAACAAGGCATAGGTCACAGTACGGTTCGTTCATAACAAGGCATACGTCACAGTACGGTTCGTTCATAACAAGGCATAGGTCACAGTACGGTTTGTACATAACAAGGCATAGGTCACAGTACAGTTCGTTCGTAACAAGGCATAGGTCACAGTACGGTTTGTACATAACAAGGCATAGGTCACAGTACGGTTCGTTCATAACAAGGCATAGGTAACAGTACGGTTTGTACATAACAAGGCATAGGTTACAGTACGGCTCGTTCATAACAAGGCATAGGTCACAGTACGGTTCGTTCATAACAAGGCATAGGTCACAGTACGGTTTGTACATAACAAGGCATAGGTCACAGTACGGCTCGTTCATACAAGGCATAGGTCACAGTACGGTTTGTACATAACAAGGCATAGGTTACAGTACGGCTCGTTCATAAAAAAGCATAGGTCACAGTACGGCTCGTTCGTAACAAGGCATAGGTCACAGTACGGTTTGTACATAACAAGGCATAGGTCACAGTACGGTTCGTTCATAAACAAGGCATAGGTCACAGTGCGGTTTGTACATAGCAAGGCATAGGTCACAGTACGGTTTGTACATAACAAGGCATAGGTCACAGTACGGTTCGTTCATAACAAGGCATACGTCACAGTGCGGTTCGTTCATAACAAGGCATAGGTCACAGTGCGGTTTGTACATAACAAGGCATAGGTCACAGCACCGTTTTGTACATAACATGGCATAGGTCACAGGACGGTTTGTACATAGCAAGGCATACGTCACAGTACGGTTTGTACATAACAAGGCATAGGTCACAGTACGGTTCGTTCATAACAAGGCATAGGTCACAGTACGGTTTGTACATAACATGGCATAGGTCACAGTACGGTTCGTTCGTAACAAGGCATAGGTCACAGTACGGTTCGTTCATAACAAGGCATAGGTCACAGTACGGTTTGTACATAACATGGCATAGGTCACAGTACGGTTTGTACATAACAATGCATAGGTCACAGCACGGTTTGTACATAACAAGGCATAGGTCACAGCACCGTTTGTACATAACATGGCATAGGTCACAGGACGGTTTTGTACATAACACGGCATAGGTCACAGTACCGTTTGTACATAACAAGGCATAGGTCACAGTACGGTTTGTGCATCAAAAGGCATAGGTCACAGTACGGTTTGTACATAACAAGGGCATAGGTCACAGCACGGTTTGTACATAACAAGGCATAGGTCACAGCACCGTTTGTACATAACATGGCATAGGTCACTAGTACCGTTTGTACATAACAAGGCATACGTCACAGTACGGTTTGTGCATCAAAAGGCATAGGTCACAGTATGGTTTGTACATAACAAGGCATAGGTCACAGTACAGTTTGTACATAACAATGCATAGGTCACAGTACGGTTCGTTCGTAACAAGGCATAGGTCACAGTACGGTTTGTACATAACAAGGCATAGGTTACAGTACGGCTCGTTCATAACAAGGGCATAGGTCACAGTGCGGTTACATAACAAGGCATAGGTCACAGTGCGGTTTGTACATAACAAGGCATAGGTCACAGCACGGTTTGTACATAGCAAGGCATAGGTCACAGTACGGTTTGTACATAACAAGGCATAGGTCACAGTACGGTTCGTTCGTAACAAGGCATAGGTCACAGTACGGTTCGTTCATAACAAGGCATAGGTCACAGTACGGTTTGTACATAACAAGGCATAGGTCACAGTACGGCTCGACCAGTTGTCATTATATTGTGATTGGATATAGGGTCATATCTGATGTCTCCCAGCATAGCATTCCATTAAGGCCAAGCTATAAATGTGTCGTCAGTGTGAAGCGGCAATAGTGTACGCCCCAAATGTATTAAATGTGAGAATCAGCCCTTTTCGAGTAAAACGTAAACATGCATTGGATATTTGGTACTTTCTTACTTAACAAAATTGTTTCATACATGGATATATTCATGTTTGAAATTCTGAGATTGCTTCATTTAGAAATACTCTTGTGATAAAACGTGTAGCAAGAACTAAAATGAGCGACAGTTTTGGGTGACGTCTGATATAAATAGTTCCACGCGATGCTGCGGCAACGGAAGTGTGACGTGATGTACTATCTAATCGTTTATCATACACAATAGTTTAAAGTCCACAAACGGTATAAAAAATCGACGCACGCCAACGGAAGATCATTACTGGTAAGTTTGTTGCTTCGGAATGACCACAAGAGATATTTCAAACAGCTTTGAATAATATGACAGAAACATGCAAAGCAGAATAAACTAACGCTTTCTCTTCGACTACCAAAATGTGTGCAGAAGCAGCTTTTCGTGTACATATTGCTGTGGTCATACAGTTGTATATTTGTAGGTCACGTATACTTGTATATTTGTATATACTGGTTTTTATTGATTTTATTTCATGTTCGTGATTGGTATATGGAATGTAATATCATTCATATGTTGTATTGCCTGTTTCCGTTTCTTAAACAGATTAAGAGTAATACAAAGGAGAAAAAAATTCAATGGCAAAGTCTACCGACAAAGCAAGATAAATCACACCTCTGCATGAAACCATGTTCTCTGGTTCTTGAGGGCAAGTTCATGTCAGAGATCGTATAAAGGGATTCAGCCAAGAGAATCGCTGGGAAACGGGATCCGATGGCTTACGTCTTCATTTGGGGTGGTTTATGGGAGGGCTTTTTTGCCATATTTCAAATAATAAAACGACAGTCTGGAGCAATTTGCGGATGGCTCTGGGTATATAATAGCACGGGAAACCTCATCAAGACTAGTCTCGTTCAAAATTTTATAATTCCTCGTCGCGCACAACTCATTTTGAATTGACGTTCTAGCGGATTGAATCCAGAAGATTTGGGAGATGATGTCTTGCAGAAAACGGAAAATTGGGGATCGATATTGGCAGTTTATATGACCGCCGATGTTGGACGTATCCAAGGATCCCCGCTGGCTATTTCAGCTTCCAGCTCAAACTGCATAACGGTCTGCTCTCTTCCATACTTCCCCTTTAAGATAAGACTCGGAATCTATTTGCCATTGTTGCGAGATCAAGCGGAAGCTTCTGAGATTTAAACCCGGTTCTCACATATCCTAAATAAATCATATCAACCATGCAGTTGCGTACTGACTGGGATGTAGAGCCAATTATTTATTTTATTTTGTAGTTTCCAGAGTACAAATTTACTGCTCTCCTTGCCATTTCATCTTATATATTTTTGTCTGCTTGTAAGTCATTTAAGAAAGGATAAACTTCCGTACCCGCGAAAACGTTCGACTGAGTTTTGCTGAAATGATTTTGATTAATTTGTTTTTAATTTTTATTAAACCAAGGGAACTTTGTGGGTGTGTCTGTAGCCTAAATTTCTTATATCCATGTAATGGTGAACAAAACTATCGAAACCAAAACTTGATCTATCAAGTATATAAAGACATGTGAGTGTTGAACCAGTTTAAATACTGAAGACTGAATTAAATCGAAAGTATTGAACATAAATATAAAATTTTTGCTACATTTTTATGTGCGAGTGCATTGGATCGGTCGTTTTCTCTCCATAGATATATAGAGTACCGAGTATTTGTCTTCGGGCTTTTATTTACATGTAGTTATTCTGTTACGTGTTTAACTTGCCATTGTTCACCCAGAGAATAATTTCATTTCGTTTTAATTAGCCTCATATAACTTAATATGTGCCCGACCTGCATTGACTATTTACATAAAACAGTGCTGGGTGATATCGGCTTGCAATGATGGAAATGTATTGGTCATGTTATGCAGTGGAGAGTCGTGAAATTGCGTTGTCCTGTTTCACTCTCCTATACAGGTGAGTGGCGAGCTCAGTGCTAACGTGTGCTCACATGTTCTAAGGAATCCTTTCGTTCAGTTCTTATTATTTGTTACATAAGTGATTTGTGACTTTCACAATGTGCATATTGTCTGTGTTTTGTATGGTTTCGCCCAGGTTCTTGATGTAGTAACAGGGGTAACAGACCCTGGTGTTCTGTATCATTTATGCTCACGTCTCCACTTTAAGGAGTTCCAAGTTTTCTGTTCGACATGCGATCATATCGTATCGTTCTACACTTTTTTTTAGTCTCTGGGTTAACCACTGGTAAGCATAAACCGAATCTTAACCACTTCGCAATGAAAATAACCCATCCTTTACAGATTGGTAATATAAAATAACCCATCCCTAACAAATTGTCAATAGAAATAACTCACCCTTAAAGAACTGGTGATAGATATAAAGCCATCCTCAACCCACTATATATATATATATATATATATATATATATATATATATATATATATATATATATATATATATATATATACCCATCCCCAACCGACTGGCCATAGATATATTCCAAAGCCATCAGACTGCAATAGGAAAAGCACTGATCGACTGTTTCAGTCTTCGGCGCCTTGCCGATTTGTCATACTCATATGTCGTGGCTCTTCCAGCTAATTTCTACAAACGCAAACTATTTTCCGAGGGCATATACGTTGCTAGCGGGCTAGTGCAGCAGAATAGCTCGCACTAATGCGGTTTCTTTGAGTTCGAGTCTAGCCCAAGCTGCTTCTCACCTCGATCGTCTTTAGGAGGGTCGTGGATTTCTCCCTGGCTCTGCTCGGTTTTTTCCACCATATTGCTAGCAGTATAAGTGAAATTTTGTTGAGTATACCAATCAATAAATAATACACTATTTGTCGTCTTAAAATATAACTATTTGTTTCCAGTCTGTTGTAAGTGGGTTCTTGTTGAGCTTGTTGTTAATGTACTAATCTTATGACACACAGTTTGTGACATATAGTAGATTTGGTCTCAGCTTCATAAATATGCAGTCCTAATTACCACTGACAACCATATGGGATTCATTAATGTACCAATGTCGACCATTTGAATATTGACTGTCACTTATAAATCTTCATATGCCATTCACTGCCAAGTGCAGATGTGAAAATCCCACTTGATATTGATATACCTTTATGAGGGAAAGTTTTGTTGACAAATCGAGTTAAATGAGGAGTAGGACCTCGACTGCGATGCCAATAAAACCGCCAGTTCTGTCAATTGAACAGCTATTGTTCGGCCAGAATGGTGCTTGTTGGCGCGTCTTAATCCATTACTCCACCGATAAAACAATCAATGGGAAGACGGGCGATAATCCTCTACGTCTTAGTGAATACATGTGAGTGGAGAGAAATTTATATATATATATTGAACTGCTTTGTTAGCGGGAGTGTACAAAAATCATAAATCGATGATCGTGGGCAAAATTTCGCCCGGGAAGCCCGTCTGGTCATTGGTACAATAGCGGGCAATGTGTGGAATCATGACGGGTAAAGGAGTGCATCAAGACCTGGCTGGGTTTGTCCGATTTTCACCCTGGCTGCACCCCAGGTTCTAACCGTGCTCGGTCGATCGCATTGACGGAAAACCCAATTAAATGCACCCAGCTTTGAAGTAATGGACGTACGCGTTTCAGGAAAGGGTACGGCGCGAGTGATCAATGTTAGCATCTCTGGCCTTTTAGGAAGGGGTCAATAACAACAATTATTAAGCGCCTCCATTCATACCTACGACTATTAGTAATCTTTGTCGGTCTGTACCAGCACTGTTCCGTCAGGCGGAATCCAGCAGAGCTCTCCCCATGACGTCCGCGCCGTTGGTTTGTTCGATCTTAGCTATTTGTTATAATCAAATTGCCGAATCAGCCCTAACTGGTGGCTATTTTATGAAATATCCAAACAGTTTCCTCCCTTGTGGAACTTCAGAACCCAACTGATGTGGCCTGCCGGAAGTAGAAGAAGATCTTGTAAATTCAAGAAATTAATTATCTCATAGCGCCGTACCTTGGACCGGGCTTCCAACACAGATACATTATGTCTCTCGAGTAAATCGGTTAATATTTGGACAAGCCAGTTCTTGTTAGCACACAGAAGTTCAGTCCTGTGCCCAGATGAATCCAACACGGGCGGAACACCAGCTCTAGCTAAAACATGCACGATTTTTCAGGTGGCGTTTAGGACGAATATCAGGTCAACGCGTATAATGTACCATTTTCAGTCTGCACTGGGTAGTGCACCAAGTTATAATGATCATTAAAAGTACAACGTTACTGGGTAGTTCACCGAGATAGCATGATCATTAAAAGTACCACGTTAATGTGTAGTTCGTCGAATTATCATGATCATTAAAAGTACCAAGTTACTGTGTAGTTCATTGGGTTATCATGGTCATTAAAAGTACCAAGTTACTGTGTAGTTCATTGGGTTATCATGATCATTAAAAGTACCACGTTAATGTGTAGTTCATTGGGTTATCATGATCATTAAAAGTACCACGTTAATGTGTAGTTCATCGAGTTATCATGATCATTAAAAGTACCACGTTAATGTGTAGTTCACTGAGTTTTTACAATACCACGTTAATGTGAAATGTATACATATCAGTATCGTTTGTGCACGTGTTATTACTCAAAATGGATGAAAAATTTGTAAAACTTGCTGGTCACTGTAAAGAATTCTTTCAACGCTTAGAATCGCTTTGTCACCATATAAATAGTTTAAGATTACAAGTCCCATATTACCGGCCCGGATAGCACAGTTGGTAGAGCGTCCGCTCCGGGACCGGTAGATCCAGGATCAATCCTTGATCGAGTTAGACCTAAGACTTTAAAAGAGGAAGCTGTAACTTCCTCGCTTGGCGTTCAGCATGAAGGGGATAGTGCAACGACTGGTTGACCCGTATCAGTATAATGGCTCGGGCGGGGCGCATTACTTGCCTTCGGTAAGTCGTCTCAGTGAAGCAGCACTAAATAAAAGAGCGGTGGAAATCCGTCCTGCTACAAGGAGGCACGTTACACGTACATGCACCCTAAAGATTCATTCGTCGTCATATGACTGAAAAAATGTTGAGTACGACGTTAAACCCCAAGCGCTCACTCACTCACTCACTCAAGTCCCATATTTCCTGAAAGGCAATAGTTTGCCCTATTATCGGTAAACAGAGAAAAACTGGCTTGACTAGCGAATATGTTTTTTCCTTAGCCAAAAATCTTTGAGATAGCCTCCTTAATGGGTCACTGGATTGCTATTTGACTCTAGAGTAACCACTCTACATTTACGTTCGACAGTACACAAAATTGCATCAGTGCTTAGATTTGACCAAAGTATTCGTTAAATGTAAGACATTACACCTGATATGTTCACAGTGTTGGAGAACCACGATAGTTACTTCGAGCCGTTCACAGAAGTATAAAGTATCCTAAGAAAAGTATCTCTGCTCGTTGCATGTTGGTTAAACTTGCCTTACAATGAGTCATCTCACGAATGCTTTGTCTTATCTTCACCTTTGGTCAAATTACGGTATCTATCTGGTCGTTTTTACCCACGTAACCATAACGGTATTATGGCTGTTTAGCCCACGTTATGAAGTGTCATACTGTGTCTCTCATTGACAAATAATTCATTGTTGATTCAGCATTTGTTTCAATCATATCGTGAGTCTCGGCGTCACTGGTTTGATCGCGTTCAGCAGAGATAAGTCCTCGTTCTGTTCTCGGTGCCTTGCTCAAGGGCATTACACGTAAGCTTGTGCTGGGTACGGCAATGCGAGGTGTCGACCTGGCTGTCGCAGATAACCTTTATTATCATTAGACCCGAATGCATTTGTGGTAATGTATACTGCCGAAGGCTATTCAGGTTCAGACCATTGTCCTTCGTTTAAAGTCCCAGAGTCAGGGGCTGTGTTTAAACTGCCATTTGGGCGCATGGTTAGTTATGCCATCGTATTTCATGAGAGGATTTACGCATAACAGGTCCAGAATGCGGCCTCAAGTTAGGAGGTCTTTAACACACCTAGCGACGGTTGGTAGTTTCTTTGCAGCGCTTGTTTTTCTCCACTCATAAATCCAGCATACAGCGCTCAACGCCAGATAAATAAATAAATAAATACATACATAAACATATAAATACATAAATAAATAAATAATCAGTTTAGATATCATGAATTCGTCACAAAAACATGTAGGTATGGTGGTTAAAGAATCCGGAGGTACAAAAAACCTGGGAGAGCTTTACATCTTTATTTTGTACCTCAGAGCTCTATTTAAACCATGCTTCCGTTAGACCCAAGTTTCCCCACATATAGTACATATAAAATACTTTGCTCAATGCAATGATAATACCGTCAATTTTTACGGTTAATTACAGACTTAATCTTCTAATTCAAATGCATTCATCTTATCTTCATACATGATCCAGATTTCCTACATTGATCTGGACTTAATGAAGGAGAAGCAAAATTAGTGAGTAAGAAAGATTAGTGACCGCAGGCCTGACCGTAAAAAACATGAATCGAATGATAGCGTCTGATGGTCGACCCAGTTGTCTATCAATTTATTTGCCCCGAATTCGACCATATGAATCTGGGTTAACTGGAATATATAACGCAATTAATTTGACCAATATATTCGCAGATAGCAATTCTTCGTTCCGTCGACTTTCAAAACAAAATACCCACTGTTTTACATTTTTACGGAAATGATTGTATTTAAACGCTGAATTCATCATCTGTTTCGTTTCGTTTTCATTTCCTTTGGTGTTCTGATGGCCTTGTATTTTCCTTAATTGAGCTAACTGATGCTGTTCTGGCACAAATTAGCACCCTTGCACAAAATACATGTATATAGGGAACTTGCTAGCTTATTCTCCTCCGGCGATGTGATCAACTGGCTCCTAACCAGTGGGGTGGCAGATACTACTCCTGGTCCCGAAATTACCAAGTAACTTAAGCCTTAAGTCATAAACTGCAAGACCTTCAAAAAGCCAAAAACAGGAAAGAACTCAAATTGTGGTTAGTACATTAATTGGTCTGCAGTAAAGAATCTGTGTACAAATTTTAAACGTTCTGGGGCGATACAATATAATTGTAGCTGTGTTTTTATATCTGACTTAAGCCTTAAGCAGTTTGATAAATAATTTCACTGGTCTGGGTACAGTTTTCATGTCAGTATGGACAGACATTTATATAGGCTCTGCCCGTTTGTCGAACCTGCTCCGTCATCTCTTTGAATAAAATAATGCTTAAAAGAAAAGTACCTGGCCAATCATTGCTGTCCTTCCCAACCCTAAAACTGACCGACACGGTATAAGCGCTAAAACATTCTGGAGTACAACGTTAAAGAATACTCCAGTGAATAACAAAGCCAATACTCTTTGAACCCGAAAGGCCAAAAGCAAACAGACGTGTTGATTTAGTGTTAACCGTAATTGTCTAGTAACTTTCAATCGCGTGTGTGTGAGGTAACTTACCGCCGTACGTCTGTGTTCTTATAAAAAGTCGAGACCTATAACTTTTAGGATTTAACAGAAAGACGAGGATTAAGTACAGGCATGAACACACCATCCATCCATTAATCATGACTAACTATCGAATAATGGGCATATCTGGTCACAACAGTTATATATACAACTCCCCCAAACGTGTGGGTCGCATACAAATGCATAACTTGTAAGGAACCCACATTTCGAAAGAAAACCGTCCTCCAACATTAATTCTTGGGCCCGGCATGTAAATATATATCGAATGGTTTATAAGGGTTCTTCTTAGCTAGCTTATATTCCTCCTGCAGCTTCTGATCGAGGAAACAGAGCTGGCTCTTGGTAGGGTGTACCGCCATAAAACTTCTCCCTGTCACGGAAATTTAAAGCCATATTCCCTACAGATCGTCCCAGCAGGCGTTCAATTTATCTACACTACCGAAGGTTTGTTGAGCCGACACCAATGAAGAAAAATGTCTTTCCTCTTGACCATTCCTTACTCACTGACACCATTATCCTCACGAAGGCCACAGCGTACGAGTTCTGCTGGCACTATATATCCCCTTTGTAAAAGGACAGTAAAAAACACAATAGTCGCAAAGAGGTTAAATAATACAGCGGCAACAGATGTATAGGCCTCTGCTAAAGATGGTCATTTAGTATTACCTCACTTTTAGTTTAGTTCAGTTTTTCCTTCTTTGCATCCAAAGATGAAAATTAAATTTTGACACTCAGCATGTCACTATAAAAACAATGGCGTGACCTGTTATAGACAAATGAAGAATGACATCCCTATTCTTATAATATGGTAAAAAGTCAGTTGTTTTTTTTGTGCAAATGGATATGTCAAATAAATGAGCAATTTAGAACTTGCACATTTGTGAAATAGACAGTGACTGTATACCATACAGCAGACATGATCATCGCAAGGACACCAATGGTGTTCCCTAACGCGTCCAACTCACATGCTGGTGGTCTCAGTGGGGTATTTGCGGAAAGGACGCCTGCTGGTATTGTTCATGATTCTCATGTGCGTTATTACCTACTAATGCTGTTTTTTTCCCTCTTATGAGCAGCGAGAGTGAATGTGGAATAATGATAAGAGTTTTCGTTCTGACAGATAAATAGTATGAATGCCTTTAGGGTCTCATAAAAACACACTATGGACTAGGGGTGGTGCAATTTTGACTGGTAGAGCAAAATGTGAATTATGGTAGCAATATCATATCCAGTTATTAATAAAACACTCGCCTGGTTTACATGTTGACGTTTTTTATAGAATTTACATAAATACCATGTTTAGTGTCTATTTGGTGTCCATTGCGTCAGGTACCACAGAAGTCTAAAGGACTTGGACACCTGTTTATCGCAATTATTAGGTTTACCAACTTCTACTCGTAGTTAATTGGTGTTGCATTTGATCTTGGTTTTGGAGCAGAAGGTAATTAAGTTGTCTTCTCAGCAAAAGTTGTTTACAAGTCAACCAATCAATGCATAGATCGATGTCAGTCGACCAGTCAGTCAACCTGGCTTGGATAGAAAGCCTGTAAACGTATTAGTCCGCATGCCCGCATGCTATACCATGAGAACACCACCACCACCACGCCGCCCCCTCTCCCCCTCCTTCCCGAAAGAAACATACTATGGAATAATGTTAGTTTGTATGGTCTGTCGACAGTTGCTTCCCTGGCCACTTCCCTCCACATTATCGAAATATCAGCCGCGTCGGTCCATTCATTATCCTCAGCTATAATGCATCATAGAGCGTTCAGTCCTCTCAGTCAAAGACACCAACCAGTGGTGCGGAAAATTATAGGTCATGAAACAGAAAGGTCAGTGTCCTACTTCGAATCGGTTGTGCGGGATGACTTTGGGAGTTCATATGCTTGCCTGACAGACATTCATTTATTATGATTAATATAAATACCGCCTTCTTGGTCATAGCTTTTGTGGACACACACATCAAGTCAAGCGACTATATCGCTTATATATGAGTTTGCCGTATGTCTATGAATGTGCCTACACATTTCGGGATCGTGGTGATGTCTATCCCAAACGGTTGTGCTCAGTGCTTGGTGTGGCGTTCGATAGATACATCGTTCGACCAGAACTCGAATCCTTTATAAAAATAATGCGGCAATAACAGGTTAGGCAGTCCTCAGGAATGGAATATATAGCCTGGTGGTACATCAGCCATCCCAACAACCAGACGTGAGCCTGCGTCACCCATGATGTAATAAAGTGTGATTTTAACATGTTCGGACAACAAATCTGTTCAGAGTTACAAATAATAATGATTTTGAATTCGACTCTATCGCACTGACATCACATGTATTTGCAATGTCTACTTAATTTTTTTTATCTGATTGGGATTTTACGCCGTGCTCCACGCGGTGCGCTATTTACCAGTAAGTGAGTGCTTGGGATATAACGTCGCACTCAAAAATTTTTCAGTCATATGACGACGAAGGAATCCTTAGGGTATATGTAATGTGCCTCCTTGTAGCAGGACAGATTTCCACCGCTCTTTTATCTAGTGCTCCTTCACTGAGACGACTTACCGAAGGCAAGTAATGCGCCCCGCCCGAGCCATTATACTGATACGGGTCAACCAGTCGTTGCACTATACCTTTCATGCTGAACGACAAGCGAGGAAGTTACAACTTCCTCTTTTAAAGTCTTAGGTGTGACTCGACCCAGCATTGATCCTGGATCTAGCCCTCCCAAAGCGGACGCTCTACCAACTGTGCTATTCGGGTCTGTCGCTATTAACGACGATCAGGTTTATTGATGGAGAAAACCGCGAGCAAACCAACATTCTTCCTCGAGCACCTAACAAACCTTCTAACTTAAGTTAACTGCACTGAAAGGATGTATGCGAAATATCCCATGATTCCAATGAAAACAAATATGATTTCTTTTTTATTATTATTTTATTTCAATGTTAATCCATTTAATCGCCGGGAAATCAATTAACCTTTCAGATATTGTTTGATCGTGGGGTTTGTTAGACACACGTCGTTTGCACATGCCATCTTTATATTGATTTACAGTTGAACACTACGCTTCAAAGCCCTAAAGTGCCACGAAGTTAATGATTTTATCATGTAAGCGCAAATAAACGCGCCCTTTTTGCACATCTAATGGATGTTTCTTTGTTGGATGTTGTCTTTTTCCCCAATTATCCAGGGTCTAAGGAAAGACTTCAAAAAGAAAATCTGTTGTTTTTACCATAAAAGAGATTTGCTTGGAGAGGTCACCATCACGTATATGATTACTTCCAGGAGAATGCTCTTGATAAACTTTATATATATTTTCTATGCTTAGATACAATATAGCAACACATTGTTTTAACAAAGCACCTTTCTTCTGCAGTTTTGAACGAAGTATAATTGTTCCAAGAAAATGGTAATATTGAGTGGCACAGACGAAAGACAAATACACGAGCACGCACACACACACACACACACACAAAATAAGCAAACAATTACAAACAAAACACCCACGCTCTCAAATTCATGTAAGGCATTTCCAAGATCACATAAAGAAAGCTCTTCAGATCCTCTTAAAAAGCCAATGTGAACGGCGATTTCAAAACTAGCACAATAGTAATTGATCCAGGCACTGTGCACACCCATGTGTACTTAAAAGATAGACTTGATAAGCATTCTTTTGTCCAATATATGGCGTTCCTTCACTTTGGCATCCGTCTAAATCTGTGAGATTGGTAATTGCAAAGTATCGTTCCTATCATGAATTCTTCATGGGTTCTGGGTTCTATAACGTCTTTATGATTTATATATAAAGTTTCGTTATTAGAATGAAAGAAATCAAATTAAAAAAACATGACTGGAGCCAAAAGTTTAAAAAAAACTATTGGTGAACTAACCGTGGACATAAAACATGATCCATGATAACCACAAAGATGAAAACATCTTACATAGGTTAAAGGCAATTTAAACTAACACGTGTAACTATTTTGACATGTTGTTTTCAGAGGCTTTGCTTCGGAGACATTTTTTTTTCTGTTGTTGATATTGACGGAGAATAAGGGTGATTTTCGCCAAATATTCGACCTCAAATCTTTTTATGTCGTCTTGCACCTAGACCCATCACATAGTGAATGTCCTATGTTGAAAGGTAGGGTGTAGACAATTTCACAGGCGGACAAACGCGACCAACATGCATATGAAGCGACAGCCAGAAAGAGCATGTTATAGAAATGTGTGTGGTACCAAATTCTATAAAAAATGTTTGATGCATAGAAAATTTTTACATGTACACCGCTGGCTCACTTCAGTGTGTCTTATGTGTATCCCGGTGTCCGCTATATAGTGGTAATTTGTGTTATTTGTACCAGATTTGGCAGCCTTGTGTCAAGGTAATCGCAGGATACAGAGTCTCATAAAGCAAAAGCCCAGGGATCAGACCCTCCTCAAGTGGTGCTGAGTGATTCAAATATGGCCAATCTAGTCCTACAGGCGTCGCGGTCGGGACAAATTTGTTAAACAGCAATAATCTGCTGATCTACTGGTTCAAGTACCATTATGGTACAGTTCTTCAATGTACGAAGGCCGTAAGTAGCCTTGCAGAAAACAATAAATTTTCCTACAGCTAGCCAATCGTATATCGATCTAATTTTCGTTGCGCGCGCCCCCTGGTGAGGGGAGCCGTGAAGATCGCTTTGAACTCCGATCAATCATAATCTACCCAATTGAACATTCCACTTTGTCATAGCCAGTCTAATAAACACGACTTAGGCTCTTCCATGCAACATGGCGCCGTTTCAGAACACCATTTGGCCATTTGTAATCAACGTATTTCCTCTTTACCTCACAGGAACGTGTTCATGCAACGGTGAAGTACGTGTTGCCTGACTTGCTCTCGATCGTGGAAATTAAAGGAGAATTTGTATATGTATACGAGTAGGTCAACTTAATGTGCATCTACTATATCACCCATCCTTGGTAACAATAATCTAGTTTCAGTGATAACAACACGTGGGCATTGGTCGTCTTCTTTCCTGTAATTACAGTTAAACCGTCAACGACATCCTTTTAGGCTGAGGGGCCGAAAGGGTATATGGCCAGTAATATATATGTCCAAAGACCATATCACGAACAATATATTGTCCAAAGACCAATTCAAGAACAATATATTTGTCTGATTCTAAAGCTTCACGAGCTTCTTCCTTCGACAGAGGCCTGTATTGTATGGGGCTGTATCGATGGGGTTAAGCTAAAGACGCTCTGCCTGAGATGAATTGAATACCGACTTAAAACAATTTCATCACTGGTTTTGGAAGCAGCATTTTAAACCGCAAAAGGATGGCATTACACATGTAGCACATCGTACATTAGTAATTCGTCGTTGCTTGTCAGAAATTTCTCCGACCAGACGCCGAGCCTATTGATCAGTCCTCGAATGTCTCCGCCTGCTTTACTTGTCCAACGTCGTCTTTGGGTAACAAAAGCGAGCACTGTTGGCACTAAGAGGTCTCAGATTTCACTCTTACGACGTTGTCTCTATTACCCAGGCGGCGATTAAAACGAACCGCATTAGGCGTAAGTGCAAGAATCACTTTGGTACAATAAATTCTGTTAGGGCCATTTCTTTACGGGTATAAGGCCAAAGCGTGTCTGCGAATCTCGCCCCCAAGACAAAGGCCGTGTCAGAGTAGCAGAAACATGCTGATATGACACCTGCTCATCCTATGGATTTTAGCGCGGACCTAAACGAGAGCCACGTCAATCGATCCCTTGTGCTATTCTTCCTTGAGTAACGCATTACCCACTGATAACATGTTTCCGGATTATTACTCAATGGTTTCCCATCGTTTTTCTTTTCCCATTGACGCAGCGTTTACAAATTGGTAAAATGTAACTCTTGGAACTTCAAGAGAAAAAAAGAAACCGTAAGTGCATTAATTAGTCTGTGTATTGATTTTCTAGACTCAATTTTCCGTTTTTCGTTATTCAACACAGACATACTTTTCATTTGGCCTGACCTACAAGGTAATAAAGAAAAACTACCCCGGAACCATAAAGGGGAAGATGGATCACGTTAAACCTACAAGTTTCATTATTTGCCTCAAGTAGCCTGTCTAGTGTGGTTGTGTGATAAATTTAATCGAACAGCAAGTCTAATCAATACCCGAAATTATACGTAAATGTGTTAATTAATTTCTCGTCGATGTAATCTGATGACATTTTATTCCAAAATTCTAACGGTACATTATACGCAATTAGATAGAAGTATGAAAATGTATCCGTTATGATGATAGGTGAATAAATTGAAAAAAAGGCATCTTCGTCTTGAGCTGAACAAACACCGAGTAACTCAACAATATAATATAGTGCTTAAAAACTATAGACAACATTACTGGTTTACCTACATGTATGTAACCCTGTTAGCCGTAAGTAAATTCTAGTTTATTCTCGTAAGCATTTATTACTGAACCTGTTAAAGGCTCAAATAAGACAACCATAGGTGGGTGACTTCAAGCAAAGCTACAAGTGATTCGCTCACGAAAGATCGTTTTCATTGCCTGCCTTAACGAAGAATGTAGACATGAAGAAAATAATCGATGTCTATAAGAATTCCCTAAAAACTCCCCTTATTAAGGTACTGGACTGAGCTTTATAGAACTTCGTATCTTACCCTGTGCGTGTCAGCTAGACATGCCAACGGCTTTTCTATTGCATGTAAAGTACAAACTCAAAGAGTAGAGGCTAAATATTAAGTGTGATTTGCTGTGGAATTTCCAAGCTTTCCTTTCGAGATAATTAAGGAATACTTTAGGGTAAAACAATAAGTAATAATCTAGCTTAAATAAAATATTGTACTTAATTATGCCGGCCAACAGTAACGCCTTACAACGTGTATGGAGGATGCAAGGTGCATTAAAATGCAGGTAAACTGATTTCATTTTATAACATCTTTCTTAGATTTTTCGAAATACCGTTTTTAATGTTTTCATATTATTCATGCGTCAGTGTTTTTTTTTTTCAGATTATTGTTTAATTTTAGGTATTATTACAATGTTGTATACTAGTCGATATTGTATCCTAATGATGACATATAAAATACCGAAATGCAAGGACATAAAGTGAAGAGTTACACTTTCCTATTGGTCAACATTTGTCAGAGGTATTATGCAGAAAGGTGATAGGGATGTCGTCGAGTACAAATATGAGAGTTATTCTGTCCATGAGATGTGATGTCGCACAGGCTTACCCAGCCAGGGGAGATCGAGACACCGGTAATACATTATTAAACGCATGTAAAGCAAGTGCCTTCAATAAACCCAGATGAATAAGTCCCCCAGGCAGCGATCGATTAACAGCCCTGGTGTAGGATAACCCGCTCCTTCCAGTGAAGCAAGGGATAAAGGTACACTACTGAGTGTAGAGTACAGTTCGGAAACGAAAGACAATAAATGGTAAATTAAGGTATTGTCTGGTGAAGTGGTCATTTCTGAAGCCCGGTCGTATGCAGACCGACCACAACTCTCTAAGGATTTAAGCTGCTGTGACCACAAAAACTATACCATGCTCGAAATGGAGACAAGATATGTTTACAGAGTCACAATAGAGTTAGAGTGCGGGGATTAATTATTGGAAACCCGAGATAATGCGTATGCCAGTATTAGCTCGAAAGCCATTATTTATAAACAATAGGAAAGTAACCACGTTCAGGAAGGACATCTTCAGTGACGCAATATGCAATATAATACCTTAAACGGTTCATAATTGCTACGTAAACAAGGCAACCCTCACCCCATGCCCCTTCCACAATTCAGACAAAGTTCAGTATAATACAGCAGGAACAATTTACACATGTGTGAACTGCTGCACATGTAACGACTTTAATATAGTGATGTCACGCCTACTGTGACTTACTCTGTTTTCACTGAAAAGAGAAGCAGTCACGCGTAAAATCTTGCTGGTTTCTATGTTTATTTGCACGGCGTTTCGATGTAACAACTTTTTTCGTTATCATCCACAACAATCTGTTCCTCATAACGGCTTTTTGGGGATTTTTTTTGTGGTCGTCTTCTTATTACTTTACCTCACTTGTTAAAGTAGTTAATATTCCATTCCGACCAGATGTACCACATGTTTTGCATGCATGTAAACTTGTTACTTTTAAGGTGTTTTTACGCCGTTTTTGAAACCATTTCATTAATAGGAGGGCGTTCTTCTTTTAAGTTGAAAACAAGAGGACACACTGCCACTTCAGTCAAACCACCATTTTTCAAGCCACAGCCGATCTACCCTCAGCTGCATCTGAGTTTGTTAGGTATTTGCACTACTAACCGTCTTACTCCGTTAAACCAGCATACATATTTGCAGTTTAAACACCGTTTATTCTGCTTGTTGTAAGATTGTCTGTTGAAGAAAAAAAACACGTTTTTTATTTCAAGGTATTGATCGTATTCGTAAAAGACATTTTGTTACGCTCAGGGATTTGACTCTTGTCGCCGTGTAACGCTCGATAAACTTTTGTTTCTCTTTCTTGGTTTTTCACAACGATGTCCAGTTATATATGACCATTTCGCGTGTGTATCCATACTCTGTGTATGTGGGCACTATGGGGGAATCTCTTTTTTTCACCATGAACAGAACTTTCTATTTGTTCAATTTGTTTGCTGGAGGCTTGATTTCTTTTTGCCGTAGTGGTTTGGAACGAACCACTAAATGACTGAAGGCTCCGTTCAACTTCTCAATTGCAAGTACACAATATATTTCTTCACTGAAAGAAACATTTTCCTGGGAAAAAAGCTCCCCCCCCCCCCATTTCAATGATATCCCCCCCCCCCCCCCAGCAAATTAAATCCATTGAGTAAACCATTCTGATTTGCCCACTAGATATTGCATTGATTTGTTATGGAATAGAAGACTGTAACACAGACATTCTATTTATGTCTTCCTAATAGTTCTGATGATATCCGTGCATTAACATGCCGGGGTTTCTGGGTAATTAAAGCGATCTAGTTATTCTTTAAGACAATAGTATAGACTGTGTTCTTACATGAAGCTTGTTCAAACGGCTTGTTGGTGTAGCCACTGTAAAACAAATTACTCTCCACGCACATCGTCCAGCATGCAACTTGTTTGTGAATAATTATGACGTCAATGGGCGCTTAGTTTCGAAACTAAGCTTAGAGATTTTAACATTATGAATTAGAAAAAATATTTTCTAACTGCAATTTATTTGTAATAACACAAACATCCAACGTAACAATGTGTAGAGCTTGGGTTGTTACGTGACACTGGCTAAAGGCAATTTTGGTAGTGAGTATAACTGATTATACAGATCGCTGAATATAGGCGACTCTCTAAGAAATGGAGCATAGGAGAATATTCGTCCTCTGTAAATTGGTCGTTGAAATATGCATTGATAAAAATTGTATTACCAAGCATACGTGGAACATAGCGAGTGCTTTGAACAAAACACGGCTGAGAAATGATTTTAATTAGGGTTGTAGTTTTCTTTGATACGCTTAAATAGGTATACAAGGCGTTATACAAGGCGTTAAAAGAACATAAATATTCTTTTATATCAAAGTTTGCTCTCAGAACGACCTTTACAAAACAGAGTAACTCTTATGTAAATGACATCGAACGTATCTGTAATGAGAGATAATAGGAAGCATTATCGTTGTAGAACTTATGCCTCATGACGTTTAAATCGACAATGGTCAATAGAAGCGTTGAGCATCAATTATCCAGGACTTAATATCTCACAGTTACAGCGTAATTTAATATATCACGGGTGGACCTTTCGAGATCCAGTGAAATTATGCTGGAGAAAGGTGTGCGAAGTTTTTGAATATTTATGATTTGACGCATATTAATCCTGAAATATTATTGGATCAGTCTATTGACGAGAGTCTGACGCAGAAGAGTTCCGATACCTTACACCTAATACGAGTAGCAGCACAGTCAAACTTCTGAAATCCTCTCACGTCACGTAGCCGTAAACTGATAGATGCGGTTCACTTAATACACTTAACGAGATTAAATGAGATGGCAAAATAGGTAAGAATGTAGGCGTTATAGCGTCTCTGGGATAGACCCTACATGTTGTTTACTGTACAATGATAAATAGAAAGATTAACAGTGAAAGTGTGGGCTATTTAAGTTAACTTGTAAAATGTTAATGATTTACAACTGAATGCAATTTTATACGATCGAAAAGAGGTTTTTATCATGATTTATTGTCTTTTGTTGGTTTATTTGGTGTGGCGATCAGTAGTATAAAATACAAGCACATTTGTATTTTATAGAATCTTGTCTCCTTAAAAACTCGCATCAGTTTAATAACTCCTCTATGACGTCGAAAAATTGACCTTTAGTAGCCTGTGGTTGACTGTAACATGCAACAGTATAAAGACTGATACAAGTATTGAAAACCTTGGCATGCAAAGATGTGTTGGGTTGACATATCTGAATAATGACGACTAACGCATGAGCACTGATCCGGATTCCAACAATAGGAGTTGGGAATATTATTAAGTCATTCTGAATTGACATTTGCGTTGTGCGAACATTTTGTGCTTTCCATTAATGTTGATAATTTGTTTTGTACTTCCAGAATGAGATTCAGAGTCTTCCAGAAACAAAACCCAGTTTTGTGACAAATTTGGGGAAACTCTTGAGTGTGCTGAGAGAGCGACATGAAGACAACCTAAATGATTACAATGGCGAAGATGTGGAAATCCCAAGCGATGCTTCAAAGCGGGGATTTGACACTCTTGGAGGCATTGACGTCCACAGTGGTTACAAACGACAGTTCGACTCTCTAGGTGGGCACGCCATCCACCCCGGGAAACGCCATTTTGATTCTCTGGGAGGATTTGCCATTCATCCGGGAAAGCGGCATTTTGATTCGCTAGGAGGATTTGCTATCCATCCAGGAAAACGACAGTTTGATTCTTTAGGTGGGTATGCCATCCACCCTGGTAAGCGACAGTTCGATTCTTTGGGTGGATATGCAATTCATCCTGGAAAGCGTCATTTTGATTCTCTTGGCGGGTTTGCCATCCACCCGGGAAAGCGACACTTCGATTCACTCGGAGGGTTTGCCATCCATCCAGGAAAGCGCCATTTTGATTCGCTAGGAGGATTCGCAATCCATCCAGGAAAACGTCATTTTGATTCATTGGGAGGTTTCGCAATTCACCCTGGAAAACGACAGTTTGACTCGTTAGGTGGATATGCCATCCATCCAGGAAAGCGCCATTTCGACTCTCTCGGAGGGTTTGCGATTCACCCGGGAAAACGCCAGTTTGATTCTCTTGGTGGTTATGC
Source organism: Liolophura sinensis (assembly GCF_032854445.1). Taxonomy (NCBI): domain Eukaryota; kingdom Metazoa; phylum Mollusca; class Polyplacophora; order Chitonida; family Chitonidae; genus Liolophura; species Liolophura sinensis. The sequence goes on along the minus strand of NC_088299.1, from coordinate 12,843,783 downwards.
TATTCATCCTGGAAAACGGCATTTCGACTCTCTTGGAGGGCTAGATGTCCCTTATAAGAAAAGCTCTGAACCAACAGGAGATTATGCAGTGGACAATAGCGAAGCGTCAGTACCTTATGACAGTTTCCAGGGGGATGAATTTGATGGCGCTAAACGCGCTTTTGACTCGCTGGGTGGTTTCGATGTGCCGTACAAGAAATCCTATTTTGACTCGCTCGGCGGGTACGGAATACACCCTGCCAAGAGGGACTCAAGTTCATCGCAAGGCAGACTAGACGATGAAGACAATAGCGATGACATTGCCTCAAACCGCTCTTAAGTGATACTCAATCTTGCTTTAGAAGACCGTTTACCATGAAGTTGATTCCTTAAATCCCTTTGGAACAAATAATTAAAAGTATGTAAATATACGTACAGACACCAGTTGCTAAGTGTGGAAATGTGTGTAAGCCCAACTGTGTTTGCTAAGGCAAATGTTGACAGGTGTTGTGGATAATGCTTTGTTACTGCGGCGGCGTAGCAATAATGTCTCAAACATGAAATTGTCTCATGATATACCCTGGAGGAGTAAATTATATCTCAAAGTATACGCGTGAGAAATAACGATGTGCAAAATATTACAGGACTGTATAATTCATTGAAAATATCCGCTTGAAAAGACAGCATATATGCAACAATCTCTAAAGGAATTTTATTAGAAATTCCTGACACTAAGAAATGTATTCTGCTTAAAAACAGCTTTTGAGTCTCTCCTGTACAAAATGAAACAAACCTATCATTCTTCAATAAAAAGACAGCAACCAATCAAAGAAGTCCTATGCTTTGTCTGTGTATATGATTTTGAAATAGAATGTATTCCTGGAGGAAATGAGGTTATCTCTTAGGACCAGGATGTTCCTCCAACTAAAAGACCCTTAAAACTTTAGAGATTCATGCTCTGCCCTTTTTATTCTAGAAATGGTTTTCTTGAAATATAAGAAATACAGGAATGTCTTTCTGGTAAACTCAGTATATGATCTATGGATTACCCAAACACTCCCTTTTACTTGTAGAAGAGAAGCATTACCGAGCATAAATCGGATTGGGACTTGAAACGTTCTACTTCCTGGATAAAATATTTTCACTTACTCCCACTGAAACATAGACAACATTCATTTGATTTTTTTTTTTTTTTTCAAAATTGACCGAAGGCCTGTGGCTTGGGGATTACCCTCTATCAGGTATTTAATAAATACGAACATGTAGCTGAATGAAAGAAGTGGTTATAGTTTTGCGCCACGTCGACAAATATTTCAGCCATATCGAGTCAAGAAGTTGTGGTTTTAAATTAGTACGTCGAAGGACGATAATAGTTTGCCCTTAGCTTTGCCCCATTTGCCTCCAGTCTTAAACCTTCTCGCTGACTTTTCTATTGGTCTTTTTTCCTTTCTTATGTCCTCACCATGGAAACTCAATCAAAAATTCAATGTGTTAAGCTGTTTATTTAAATATTTAGGCTGTTTGACTGTCGGAGGAGTGCTGGTATCTTTCTTGATGAGTTTTCTTAATCTTATATTGTCCAAAAAGTGAAGTCCTCATGGAAAATGTGACGACGGACAGGACTTTGAGCGATGTAACGAATGTACAGTGTTTCTAACCGTGATTTCCTTGCCTTAATACAGGGCTCTACTAAATCAGATCAAGTGAAATTCCTACTACCTAATGCCACATGTAATCTAAGTATTGAAAAGCTTTTCCGACTCATACACTTAGTCAAGTGGTATACACGAAAACATTGTTATACGGAAATTGTGAAGGATTCAACACCATCGCCTCAGTTCCACATACAATCCCTCAGTCAGCCAACACAGAACAAAGTATTTACCTATTTAGTGTATTGTTACATAACTACTTAAGACAGTTTCACTTATACGAAACTGTGTTCTTTTATATTGTACCCTTGTATTAATCAAACTTCTGCTGGTGGAATCAACATCCCCAAAGCTTGGCCCCAAAGTGTTTTAATGCTTTTGTACATTACATTTGATAACAACACGGCAGTGTGAGTAATTCTAGACGAGCGACGCCTAAAAAATTGCAATTAGTACCACGGTGACATTTTTTTACCAAAATCTGCTTAATCCATGATGTTAGTGGGCATGAAAATTGCTGCTACTGGCATTACTGGTGCATTTTCATGAACAGTTATAATAAAACCTTAACTCAGGAAAACATCCAGGAGGCCGTGCTTCAAAGGTTACCTGTGATCATTTGCCAGCTATCTAGTTTAACTCTCTATGCTGTATTACTTTATATCGGTTAGTTCTTAACAGGTTCTTAACACATATGATACAGAGTAAATCTAAATCTCACATCAAGCTCGAATAAAGCACTTTTGCCAGAAAAGTACCTGTGTTAAAGCGGAGAACCTGCCTCTGTGTAAGGAATTGTACACCCCAAAATGCAAAACTGGCTCTAGCCACGACTGACAGTTGCTGGCACCTTCACGTCATGATTTGTAGTACCAACTTGTAGCGTACAACCGAGTCGAAGCGTCAGAACACCCGAATGGTTTCGACCTTTGTCACATTCAACGAGTTGTGAGCTAGTCGAAAGAAAAAGAGAAAGTTCTATCTTCGTGCTACAAATCGCATTCGCTGGCCAATCAAATCAATTCTTCAATTCTTTCCAGAAGTTACGTCCCTTTGTGTTACCAAGCCTGTCAACAACCTTATCCGCAGAGGCAGACGACAGAAATCCATAAAACCGAGCAGTTTATTGCTTACTATCTCTGTCAAAGATCTAATGTGAAAATACAAATCATGTAAATTAGAGTAAACCACTCATCACGTGCAAACAAAACACCTGACCTTAGCATGAACGAGAAAAACGCGATATTCGATACAAGCCTCATGCGACCATGTCACATGCGATTCTTGTCAAACACTAGAAGTCGAATGGTACAAGTTGATACGACGAATCACATCGTGAGAACGGACCTTAAGGCCACTTCCTTTGTCTGCTCTGGTTTGCTTATTTTCAATGTGTAACAAGTATGCAATAGATGTTGTGAGGACACGACACTAGGCCATGACACTTCGAAGTTTTATTCTTTTGAATTGGGTATTTCTAAAGAGGTTTTGAAATTTAATCTTTGTTATAATACTTGACGGGGGTAGCTTTTGTCTCCCAACCTTCTTAACAGGTCTTGCCCCTTACTTGGCTGAATGAGATAGTGTATGTATATTTTTGTTTATCACCATATTCAAGAATTGTTTCTAGAATACGATGACGGTTGGCTTTGTGGGTGGAGAAGACTGGAGCGGAGGTAAACCATCGACCTTTGGCAAGTTAAGGGTAAGGTTGTTTGTTTATAGGCTGTGATATAGGGCAATCAAAGCCATTACACTGTTTCTACAATATAATTAAAGACGTACAACACAGAGGGTAAAGCCAGAGCAGCGACGACATTGTGATAGCTGGCGAATGGTCACGCGGACATTAACTGGTAACTGGTGAAATATGGCTTCTTCACAATTGACCTCAGTCAGGGTTTTATTCTAACTGTTAATGTAAATGCATGAATAATAGCTATTTACACGCCCATGGCTTAAGCAGAATTAAGGAAAAGAAAAAAAATGCAGTAATGTTGATTGCAATTAATCAGACGTCACTGGTCTAGAATTATTCAAATTACCGTGTTGTCATCACATTTAACATGAAACATTAAACATACACTCTTTCGGATTTCCTCAACGAATACAGAATACCATCTTATTTTAGATCAAATAATGTCTTTAGTCAGATCGCGATTATATACTAAAGCTGAACAATGTAATCATGATTCTCAGACCTCCCGTAGAAGTAAACAAATGTCTTAAGTCTGTTCTTTAAAGTTCTGTAAAAAGTCTTACAACCTAAAATTTTCGGATACGTTTTCAACGCCTCTGTTATATAGTCATGGTACACGTCAAAATGTGTAAAGGGTTCGATCAGGTTGTCAGGATATACGTCAACCAATGTCTTAAGGTTTCTGTCAGAGTGTCATGGTATACATCGACCAATGGCTTAAGGGTTATGTCACAATGTCATGATATCCGGAAACCAATAGTTTATGGGTTCTGTCAGAATGTCATGGTATACGAAAACCAATGGCTTATGGGTTCTGTCACAATGTCATGGTATACGGCAATCAATGACTTCAGGGTTCTGTCACAATGTCATGGTATACGGCAACCAATGACTTCAGGGTTCTGTCAAAATGTCATGGTATACGGCAACCAATGACTTAAGGGTTATGTCACAATGTCATGGTATACGTCGACCAATGACTTCAGGGTTCTGTCACAATGTCATGGTATACGGCAATCAATGACTTCAGGATTATGTCACAATGTCATGGTATACGGCAACCAATGGCTTCAGGGTTCTGTCACAATGTCATGGTATACGGCAACCAATGGCTTAAGGGTTATGTCACAATGTCATGGTATCCGGAAACCAATAGCTTATGGGTTCTTCTGTCAGAATGTCATGGTATACGGCAACCAATGACTTAAGGGTTATGTCACAATGTCATGGTATACGTCGACCAATGACTTCACGGTTCTGTCACAATGTCATGGTATACGGCAATCAATGACTTCAGGATTATGTCACAATGTCATGGTATACGGCAACCAATGGCTTCAGGGTTCTGTCACAATGTCATGGTATACGGCAACCAATGGCTTAAGGGTTATGTCACAATGTCATGGTATCCGGAAACCAATAGCTTATGGGTTCTTCTGTCAGAATGTCATGGTATACGAAAACCAATGGCTTCAAGGTTCTGTCACAATGTCATGGTTTACGTCGACCAATGACTTCAGGGTTCTGTCACAATGTTATGGTCTACGTCGACCAATGACTTCAGGGTTCTGTCACAATGCTATGGTATACGTCCACCAATGACTTCAGGGTTCCGTCACAATGTCATGGTCTACGTCCACCAATGACTTCAGGGTTCTGTCACAATGTCATGGTTTACGTCGACCAATGACTTCAGGGTTCTGTCACAATGCTATGGTATACGTCCACCAATGACTTCAGGGTTCCGTCACAATGTCATGGTCTACGTCCACCAATGACTTCAGGGTTCTGTCCCAATGTCACTGCATAGGAAAACCAATGGCTTCAGGGTTCTGTCACAATGCTATGGTATACGTCCACCAATGACTTCAGGGTTCCGTCACAATGTCATGGTCTACGTCGACCAATGACTTCAAGGTTCTGTCACAATGTCATGGTATACGGCAACCAATGACTTCAGGGTTCTGTCACAATGTCATGGTATACGTCCACCAATGACTTCAGGGTTCCGTCACAATGTCATGGTCTACGTCGACCAATGACTTCAGGGTTCTGTCACAATGTCATGGTATACGTCGACCAATGACTTCAGGGTTCCGTCACAATGTCATGGTCTACGTCGACCAATGACTTCAAGGTTCTGTCACAATGTCATGGTATACGGCAACCAATGACTTCAGGGTTCTGTCAAAATGTCATGGTATACGGCAACCAATGACATAAGGGTTCTGCCAAATTATGTCTTATTTCTGTATCACATTTTTCTAAATAAATGTGAAAAGATGCTCTGGTACTGGCGTACTGGTGTTTCATGACGATCTGTGTATCATCACGCAGGCTCTTCTCAAGTTTGCTCGGCCAGTGGTTAATACAGAAAAAACTTAATGGAGATCATTACCCAGTGAAGAGTGTGTAAACAGTCAGGGACGGGGGTGAATAGTAATCAGATCAATGCTAGATGCAGAAATCATTTCATAAACCGAATCTGTTTACTCAACTTGTAAAAACACAGCCTGAGCTTTTGTCTTCTGGACTATGAGCCTGCGTATATAATTATGGAAAACTTTGGCTAGACAAACACACATTTGCGTTTTGGGTGACAGGCGCTGAAAGAGTATCAACACGCTGGGCTGTTTTTTTTTAATACGAGTGGCCACCCAAAATGTCTCATGTTTTATGCATGTTTAAGTAAATACCTAAAAAAAGAAGCAAAGATCCAGTGCCTCTCGCTCTCGTTTTAAAAGCTATAGTTAACTGACCACAGCTGACCAAACACTGTGACCTTCGTCTTCACATATTTATTTGATTGGTGTTTTGTGCTATATATTTCACATATGAAACCGTTGTTCATCGAAATAACTGGAATAAACGCCCTACCTATGTGCTGAATGGCTAGTCGTATCCTGAGGGGAACTCATCATGCGGCTTGGCTAGTCAGGGCCCGGCACAACGATGCCAGTGAAACAGTAACCATCGAAACATGTGATGCTGAAATGACCAGTTACAAGAGTCATAAAACACTTAGTTTTTATTTCTTATTATATGCTCTCTAGGATGTGTCCTGACATAAATGTGGGCCCCCATGGCCGAGTGGTTAACGTGCTAGCGCAGCATAATGACTCAAAAGCCTCTTATAAATGCCAGAGTTTAAGTTTACTCATGCTGGATTCCTGTCCACTCGCACATGAGGGGGTCTGCCATCACCCTGTGTATGCTCGTCGGTAAAACGCAAATGAAACATGTAAACGCATTCCGTAATGCTGGCCGCCGTCGTAAAATGTTTTATACTTTGTTTCAAGTGTTGGTTTAGTGTGTTCATTAACAAACTTTTAATGGAGTTGGAATGTAAACACATTGAAGAGTATTAAAAGTCCGAATGTGTGTGTGTGTGCATGCTAAGTTGGTCTGGGTATTAAACATCAAGTTCGACATTGAAATCATTTCCGAAAAAGTGCGCCCGTTCACAAAAAAATTACATATCATAGAGGAGGTATTGAGAGATATACAATATGCCTCAAAGATCTAGTGTATTTTTTTAGATATTTTTAGATAATGTTTTCGTATTTTCCAGATAATTATCGGCTTAGAGTTTCTTTTCACGAAGAAATGAGTACGTCATGATGAGTTAGAAGCTGACTAAACTAAAATAGAGCAATTATTACCATATTACCACCAATAGCAAACAGCAAAAATATGGTGCGAAACTAGATGAATGGACAGATGCTGCTAATGCCAAATGTTCATAGGAGAGACGCCCGTAGGGATCGAGGGCAATTATGTCAAATTATGGCATGATATTGTTAATGTACAGTCATGTAGCGCATTTTACAGGTATAATTCTGAGTCATTGTAACGACGTTTTACAAACACGCTGGACAATCTAATTGACAATCGGAATAGGTAGTAATACGTCCAACTGCCCAGAGCATTGTTTCGAAGTTGAATTACATGTGAAGAGACACCAACACCATCTGCCTTGGTGTGCCTTTAGTATCCTGCACAGTGATCATCCGGGTTAGAGTGCTAATGCGAAAGAGAATATAAAAAGCGTCTAGGATTGATTCATTTATTTATTGATTGATTTGACTGTTTCTTAACACCATTTGTAACGACCCAAAGTGTCTGTATTATAAAGAGATGGCTTGTTCGAAATACACGACAGTTAAGCCCCACAAAAAAGTAACCAAAACCAGCAGATTTTATTTTTCATGTCGAAGTTTAAGCCCAACGAGTTTATGGAAGCGCCGGATGAGGACATTTTTGATGTGTTAAATGAGAATGATTTGTATGCTTTAAGCACGTACCTGAACCTTAATATCAAAAGATCCTTACGCAAGAAAGATATGCAGTCTAGTATTGCTAAATGTTTGCTAGAATTACAGGAGTTTAATGAAAGTGCATTAGATGCGTACAGGCCCGAGGGCGATGATTCCACTGTAATAAGACTGAAGGAGTTAGAACTGAAAGAAAAGGAAAATAAAAGATTGTTTAAAGAAAAGGGAAAGGAAGATGAAAGATTGTTTAAAGAAAAAGAAAATGAAAAAGAAAGATTGTTTAAGGAAAATGAAAGTGAAAGATTGTTTAAGGAAAAGGAAAATGAAAGATTGTTTAAAGAAAGGGAAAATAAAAGGTTGTTTAAAGAAAGGGAAAATGAAAGAGTGTTCGAATTGGAGAAATTGAGACTTCAGAGCGAAATTGAAGCGAGGAAACTAGAAGGAGATAGGTCTGGTTTAAGTTTTTCCGATATGCCTCCAAAATTTGACGTCGCTAGAAACATAAGATTGGTGCCTCAATTTCGTGAGACTGATGTAGATAAATATTTTCTACAGTTTGACATTGCTCAAAATTTAGAGTGGCCTAAAAAGTTTTGGACTACCCTTTTACAGAGTGTGTAGTTAACTGGCAAAGCTATGGATATATACATAGAGCTATCAACACAGCAGACTGCAGATTATGATTTTGTGAAAGATGTTATCTTAAAAAGATATGAGCTTGTGCCAGAGGCCTATCGGCAGAAATTTAGAAATTTTGAGAAAAGAGGTCAGACTTACATTGAATTTGCTAGGAGAATGGAGAATTATTGAGAGTTTTGGATGCTTTCGCTGTGTTTTAAAGTAGCAGGCCTTTTGTGCTGAATTGTGGTGTCTTTATAGCCTTTGGGTTTGTTATATCATATCTCCACCGAGCACTTGTTCAGTCTGAACTTGTATATTTAATTTGTGCTCTTGTGTACACAGTGCTTATTAGTACACGGACCCTGTCTGTGAAATTTTGTGTATATTTCGTCATACACTCGGTTATACTGTGGATTTTCCCTCTTGTGAATATTGCATCTGTGCATTTTTAAGCATCGTGGAGTATATGCGTCCGTTTGGACTTGACACCGTTGTACATGTAAGTACTTTAGTATTTGTATAGATATTGCTATTCTTCTTCTTAAACTTAAGTGCTTTAGTATTTGCATAAGTCTTGTTATGTGTTCTTGTTAAACCTAATAAATTGTTGAAAAATAAAATCTGCTGGTTTTGGTTCCTTTTTGTGCGGCTAAACTGTCGCGTATTTCGAACAAGCCATCTCTTTATAATACAGACAGTTTGGGTCGTGACACATTATTATTATGAGTTGCACTGATTGATTTATTTCATTGTTGTTTAACGCAGTATTCTTGGGTTGCCACGGAATAGACTTACGCCACAACATAGCTGGTGCGGATTTAGGACCTGTTGAGAATGTTTACCTGTTTTGTGACGTTGTATAGCAAGTCCCAGGTCGCCGTGAGAACGCTTTCAAAAAGAGAAGTTCGAAACAGAGATAGAATTATCTGATGTAGAAAGTTACAGCACTTTTTTACTTCTATACTTTGTCGCGCTAAAGCATCATCTAAAAATGTTTGTTTCCTCTCTTACTCGGAGTGCTTGAAAAACAGACCTGTCGATTCGACCACGCTTACGCGATGAGCTCATTAAACATAACTATATGCAAACTTAAAGAAGATCTGCATCTAAAATTGTGAACCTCCTATTTACACAGCTTGTAAATGTATGGTGCTGAACGTCGAGCGAAGCAGGACTCCACTCTATAAACGAGGGATAACGAACACCGATCTATGACCTTAGCATAATATGGAACGCCATGACCAAGCGATATAGAACACCATTCTATTGCCTTATAATAGTATGGGACACCAATATATGGCCAGGGATATAGATCCGACTGTATGGTCGGGGGATACAGAACAGCAATCTATGATCGGGTAGTACAGAACACAACTCTGTGGCCGAGTGATATGGAACAGCATTATGCGGAGGGTATATATAGCACTCTATAAATGAGTAATACAGACCCTCCAGGTCAATAATCGCAAGGCAAGTTCCCAAAACGACATACAACACAAACCAGCAGACAATTAAGAAAGTTTGAAATTAGGACAGGATCATGAAAACAGAAGTAGCGAACAATTCAAAAAAATGACGTTGGAAAAGTGCAAGGTATGAGTGAAATCAGTATTCAAACCATGTTCCATGCTAGTGTATAACTTGACGATAATAAAACATGTATCTCAGTATCTGATTGCAACTGTTCATATATCCAACCTGGCGATCTAGTTCAACACGATGAATATACTCCCCTAATGCCAAGCTAAGCTTTCCACTTTGTAGCATAGGGATATAGAACAAAACTCTTGTGCTCAGCAATATAGAACACGAATATTCACGAATACTATTGACTATTGGGAAAAGTAAATGAGCATATATTTATTTTTTGTCTCAGGGTTTACAGCCGTAGGCGAGAATTTTTCATTCATAGGGCGATGGTCAAATTTATGTGTTGACGGTACAAGAGTGTCCGGAAAAAAACCCACTATTGTCAAAAGAGCATGCATACTGGAGGCACACCGGTGTTCTAACAATCACATATATTGGTTTCATCAATACTTTCTGAGCTTGATCACAGCACGAGAGTATGTGAGAGCACTGTTTATTCCTTGCCTCTGGCGGTACAGGATTTTGGCAAACTGATGAGTGCAGGTTATCCCCGGGGCTAAAATACACTGGTGAAAGACACTATACACTAGTATAGGCTCCTTCACTGTACTATCTGTTGTTGAGCATCCATAGAGAATAGGTTTCTTTAGTTAATGGCGATCGTGTATTTTTCTCTTGCTACTTTACAAACCGTCAAGTGTTATAGTAATCATGTTCGAAAATATTGCAAAAGGGAATGCATTTGCCCGCCCTTGCTTTTGTCTTTCAAGATGTAACAGAGCTAGTATTGGACACGCACAAAGAAAGAACCATGACACACCCAAGCTGGAACCAAATTAATATAGGAGGTATATATCTCCGCAAAGAGCATAGTAGAAACTAGCTTGTATAGAGTGTTCATATCATAAAACATAACTTAATAGCAGCTTTTTGAGACTTTATTAGTTTTGTCTTCAAACTAAGGCCGAAAGTGTCACTTAAGATAAGCAATGGCATGAGCGGTATATGCTGTGTTCTGTCGCGACTTTTCTAAAATGATCATCCCTTTTATATATTCAGTATGTTGACAGTACCATGTACTTATTTTTGCATACAACTCGTGAGGGGACGATATCGAATTGGACCCAGTTGCTAAAAAGTGTGTTAGCTAATACCGGCATTAGGTCATATTGTATACTTAAATTTTTAGCCAAACTCAGTCACAAATATGCAGTTGTCCAAAGTCAAAGTGCAACAGCAGCAGATTGCTCCATTATTTTTGGTCTAACTACAACATTGCAGTCTTGGCTTAAAGTTAATCTGATAATAAATTTTGAACAACTGGGCCCTGCAGTTTTCGTAAAATAAAGCCCTTGATCGTAAAATATTTGAAGTATATTTATTCACCAGTGATAGCTATGTTTTCAATACATTGACCTTGACCGTAACTAGTATTTATTACTACTTGAAAATAACTGTAACAAAGCGCATTGTGTTTTTTTTTTTATCAACGCAAGATGTTGGCGTCGCATCGCACTGAGTTTTATTGACCAATGGGGGTGTCAGCAGATGCAATATCCAGTGACAAATTCCAGAAGAAGCCTTTATTTTTCTGCCATTCTTCACCCGATTACAACGGAATAACATTTCATGCCTAGTGCATCATTTTTAGAATGATGGGGTTGTGCGTGTCACTGGGAATTCCTAAAGGCTTGCGGCAAAGGCGGTTTAAAAATACACCAACAAAACACAGCTTGTGGTATCATTTCAGCAGAAACCGTATGATCGCTTTCACCAAGATCCGAAACAATTACACTGAAATAATATCTCCGGCTATGTGCTTTAAACACAGATGTCCGGATTTAGAGGTGGAGTTAAACTCATTACTTTTACAAATAAGGAAAGCCTAAAAACACATCTTGGGCAGAGTAAAAAATATTATCGCAAACCAGTTATCGTGGATCTTTATACCCAAATTTGGCTCGCTATTCATCAGAATCAATCTTTTGCTTCTAAGACCATACTGGTATAAGCATGTTCTTGCTACTGTATGTTACGCACTCAGCCTTTCGTTCAGTCAGTGATGGATTTATTTATTCACAATCCTAAACAGGTTTAATGCATCTGGATTTTTGGAATCTAATGTAAACTTTATTGACCACATTTATTATGGTTGGCTCCAAAAATATAAAAGTTTTCTATTAGCCATGCATTTAAAGTCCAAATAGCTGTTTGGAAACATATTGCACATTGCATAATGCACTTTGTAAAGCTAAAGCTTGACGTCATTGATGGCCAATACTATAAATATAGTTCATAAAGTCCCGCCTTAGAATTCAAATAATCAACAGGCAAAAGCTCTATTAAAGGATGTTATAGAGAAGGGTGGTAAGTTAAGGATTTATAATCAGAAAACTTGCCATCAGTGTGATATCAGTGCTTAAAATGCCAAAATAAGAAAAGGAAAGAACTTGTGGTTGGTACATTGTTCTACAGTAAAGATGCAGTATGCAATACCAGTTAGGGGCTGCTTGCACTAACTGATCGTGAGTCTAAGTTAATTGTTAATCACTGTGATCACGATCGTGGCCATAGCTAACAATCGACACCCGCTTGCACGAAGGCACTCTAAGCTATACGATAGTTGTAACCTACAATCAGAAAACCCTGTTGTAACTATTTACTATTTCCCACTGTCATTATGATGTAGAACTCTTGTAGAAAATGAAGGCATGAAAAGTTATTGACCGGTAGGCTACAAGGTCCATTACACAGATCACCTTTATGTACGAGTCATATTTGGATTGCAATCGCGATAGTAACTTCAAAAATTCACAATCGCCTTACAATTCCCCTGTGCTAGCGACGTAACTTATTTCTAAAATCATTTGTAAACTCAGTTGCAGGGCGTACAATCGATTTTAGCTACAGTATTTTTGTCCAAGCGGGCCTTGGCTTGTAAAGCCATATATGACAGGGTACTCTGCGTCAGGTCTCCATGCAAACAAGCAATAGTGGCTCAGTTGGTAGCTAAGACCTTAAAGGAGGATCTTGTAGCACCCTTGCTTGACTTTCAGGATTAAGGGGTTAGTTCAACAATTGGTGGACCCGTATCTATGCCAGGTATGGCGGCTTACTTGCCTCCGGTAAGTCGTGTCGGTGAAGCAGCAATAGATAAAAGCGCAGTGGAAAGCCGTCCTGCAACAACAGGTACATTATATACACTCTAAGGACTCCTTTGTCGTCACTGAAAAATTTTTAAGCACGAAGTGAAACCCAAGCACTCACTCACTCTATGCCAAGCCTAGCTCAAACTATTGCCTTTCAGTAAATATCAGACTCGTACATATACTATTTATAGTGCTAGAACGATTCCAAAGTTTCAAAAAGTTATAATGCCACCCGTTGTATAAAATTACAACGTTTTAAACTTTATTACCGATTTTGACCGGAACAGTGCACTTGCACAGACGAGGCTGATAACTTGTGAAATGTACTTATATACCACATCGCAACATGATCTCAATGAGATGTTTTACATTGCGTATGAAAGGCTGTATAAATGGCCTTTAACGGTAAACTTCAACGGTATTCATCAGGGATATGTGGATAGCATCCTGTATTTATGTATTTTATAGAAAGGCAAAAAACATACAATTTCTGGGTATTTTACATGTTCTTCTCATTTCTAATTACTTATCAAGCATCCTTTTTGTAAATAATTTTCTTTATCTTTCCATTACAAGCGTAACAGTATCATCGATGTTGTACTGAGCATTGTGATGAAGGTTTAGAGTGTACAGTCTCATAAAAGTTATACCAAAGATTATAATGATATTTATATTAAACTGTGCCATTAGTAGTATATTTAAACGATGCCCTGGATGTTATAATGGGCCGTGTCCTAAATTTATGTTAAACTGTGTAATCAGTGATGTATTGAACTGTGAATGAATGCTATTCCAACTTGTATGTAAGCTTATGTATGCTTCGAGTTTAACGTGGTACTTTATAATATCAATTATGATGAGGAGTCATAAGATGTGTGTACATATACTGTGTCTATATCAAATTGTGTTATAAGTGTTTCTGCCAAACTGTGTATTAAACATTGCACCAAATTGTATGGAGCTTTTTGTTACTAAATTATGTTATGGATTTGATACCAAATTATCCTACAAATGTTACATGCACTATTATATTATGCCGGATTGCGCCGTACATGTTATTAGTGAACTATTTCATATATGCTATGGGAATCTCTGTCATAAGTGTTATAATTAACTGAGCTATATAAGTTTTTCATGAGTGTTGTTTAAAACTGCAACTTACATGTTATACGGAAATGATAAAGTACATGAGATTTTACTGGGCTATGTTTTATTATCAGACATTTACGCACGACCTATATTTACCCTCGTGTTTATTATAACACATGATGCACTTGTCAATGGAAATTTTACCTGTTTGCCTGGCTCTTTACCGGGTAGAAACGGGCGAATTATTAAAAGTGTATTATATAGTTATATGTTCTTATCGGATGTTATATTACGTCTTAGCCCTCAGTGGGGAAAATGTTGACATCGTGAAGTGCACGGTCAGCGCAGATGGTACGCCTTACACTGGTCATCATAACTTCGGAAGAACGATCAATTTCAAGGTCACCGCCAGTACTCTTTTCTGCGACATTAGTTGTCATATAGACAGACGGCATATTGCAAATTTATGTTTCCATGCAACTTGTATATGATGGAGGGATGCTCTCTGACCGTACGTGAAAAGGTCTGACAGCAACCTGCGGATGGTCGTGAGTTTTCCCAGGGCTCTGCCCGGTTTGATCCCGTCATAGTGCGGGCCGCCGTCGTATATTTATTTATTTATTTGATTGGTGTTTTACGCCGTACTCAAGAATATTTCACTTATACAGCGGCGGTCAGCATTATGGTGGGTGGAAACCGGGCAGAGCCCGGCGGAAACCCACGACCATCCGCAGGTTACTGGAAGACCTTCCCACTTACGGCCAGAGAGGAAGCCAGCATGAGCTGGACTTGAACTCACAGCGACCGCATTGGTGAGAGACTCCTGCGTTACGCTGCGCTAGTGCGCTAACCGACTGAGCCACGGAGGCTCTCAGCCGTCGCATAAGTGAAAATGTTATTTAGTACGACATAAGCACCAATGACTTAAATAATAAATAAATAAATAAATAAATAAATAAATTAAGTCGATAATTATAAGACAAGTTTCGAAAACAGCCTAACATGTAAAAAAATATTGTATAAAGAGTTCATAAAGATGGAGGTATATATGTAAAGAGAGAAGCAAACATCCGTTTTTCAGTAATGCAAAGAGGACAGTTGGAATTCTAGGCATGGTGTTCAATTCAAATTTCAATACAAGTGTTCGAATACAAGTGGAGTTTTTCTCAGTTACGCTTTGATTACAACTGTTCATAAAAAAACTTCATGTTGATGTAATAAACATGCACGTTTAGACTTCCCCCTACTCGCCCCGCCCAGCCCTGTATTCAGCTGAAATTATGCAACTATGACAAGTATGAAACAGATCGCTTGAAGTCTTAACATTTTTCACCGTAAATGTGGTAAATTAACTAGACGGCGGATTTCTTGGGTGACATGAGACGGTTTAGCAACTGTAACACTGTCATCCTTGCTCTGGTTTTACACGTACTCCTTATGCCATGATCTTGTATATTGCATTCTTGCATAAACCAGGATTGCGTTGGTCGGTACTTGCCATTCAATTAAAAACTCGTGAAGTTGATTGAAACCATCACGTTTTACACATTATATGGCAAACGCTCCGAGGCGTCATGGGTATACGCCATAATAGAGCGCCCGTACGCCATCATTTGCCGATAGGTACGTCGAATTTATTGCTACATGACAAAGTGTTGCTGTATAAGGAGATTCCTAGACGGTATTCATCGTGTCTGAAAAGTAAAATAGAAAACTTTATTTCGAAACTTATTTCAACGATTGCTTCTCGACCCGTGTGTCTTTCTTATCGGAATCACTGTCACCAGGAAACGTTTTCTCGTCTGTGGTGTTGTACTGAAGTTACCAGGTCACATTTAGACTGACGGTAACATACAAGAGCAATTTTGTCTCCTTCACGATAATGGTGCTCTATAGTGCATTTACTGGCAGAAGGCGTGAGATAGTGATGGTATTTGTCATCGATCCATGTAATCATGCATGCATTTTTTTGAGCGCTTAAGAAAATGTCTTCACGGTAAACTGGGTTATTTAGAATGTTTTATAATTCAATGTACATTATCTTGAAGACATTTAAAAGTAAACGTCAAGGCTTTTCTGTCTCTCTTAGCTCTTTTATGAATGTACATGTACAATCTATCGTGGGCAGTATTCCCACACGCTCATGGCTCTAAATTGGCAAATGAAGAATTGTACAACTGCTGCAGAAAAGCTCTGAATGGCTACTGTAACCTTCGTCCATGTGGACAAGGCTTCCTATTATATCATCCTGACCAAGACGTGTGTGAAATTTGTCAGCAGATGATGAGAGAAGAATGAGCTGTTGCCAGCCAAGGTCTGCAGACGACAGCTTCACTGACTCGCATCACAGTAGAATCCGATTTACTTTTCCTGTCAACTGATACAAACTGGCGGTGCTGACATCCCCTAGCGTTTACCTCAGCCCTGTATCAGCCCCAGCCCGTACGACAGAGTCTCCTTTAAGGCCCAAAGAGGGCCATTTCAAAGAAGGAGATAATACGAAGAATTAACTCGAGATCTCGGACTACTTCGGAGATTGGAATTTCGATTTGTGCCAAACACCAGAAAATCTCATTTCTTTTCCGACGTTAAAAGAAAGCATTTTGACAGCTGAATGTGTGGATAAACATATCACGGTACAAACAATCCTCTTCAACAAGACATTTTCCTGGTGGAGAAAACAAAACCTGTATCAATAAAACTACTCCCGTCCACTGACCACTAAGTATGGTAAATTTTATCGGTAAACTCAACCCTTGTGGCATTATGGATTTTTGGCCAATCCACGGCTCTTTATTGAAAGGGTGTTGAGCCAGTCGTCACGTCAGAGGCCGACTGGCTTTCCTCGCCATAATGGACACTGTCAATAGCCATGATTTTTTATGTCCCAGTGCTGGACAGTTAATTGCCCCCCTATATCGCTCGGTCAAATCCAGACCGAGGCTGCGGGATCGAGAGCGCGGTGACGTAAATCTGCTAGCCTATAAAACACTGAAGCATTTTGTCGCGCTGTCTCTTTGGTTTATTATCAGGATATAAGGACAAGGTGTATTTGGAGATTTAGTCGCCTTTGAAAAACGCGGGAGGATTCAAGAGGAAAGAACGGTTCTACTTAGTCACCAGTGTAAGGTAAGACTGACAAGCCTCATTATAAAAACTTTGTCCTGCTTGAATTTCGTGAACATTTATTAACTGCTCTTGTCGAACTGGTCTTTTTCCCCAAAAAAGTCAGATTCGAATTGAACAGATGGGTACTACTTTTGAACAACGGCCTGGTCATATTTAAAATTATTTGTGAAGATAACAAATTGTCCAGAAAGATGAAATTTGTACTGTTTTGATAGCGTTTAGCAGCCGGATATGCAACATTGCCAATAGAACATTTCATTCAAAGTTTCAATTCTTTCGTGAGTACTTTCCCCCCATTTGCAACGGTTCACGTTGTTCATCAAATTCGCAAATGGATAAGGTCTGTGTGCATACGAGTTTCAGATTGGCATCAATATAAAGGTCACCTATCCTTACTTATTAATAGGTAATAGATGCCCACGGCCAGACATCTACCCGCTGATTTTATTATGGTCCCTAGATATTGTCCTCCTATAACCCATTAGTCGTTACAGTCGGTCAGTTGACTTCCGCTGTTGATGCCTAGTTCAAGTATTTGTTCGGGTGATCAGTCGGACTTATTGCCTAAAACTTCTGCAACCTAGCTCAGTTTTCATCAACATTAAGTTTGACATATGACGTGAAAACAAAAATCATTTTTAATCTTTGTTTAGTATTCTCCCCGATAATATACATTCAATCAAACAAGGCACGAATAATCCAAAGGCTCGAGAGAAACTGAAAAGAAACAGTCGTTCAAGGTGTACGTCACAAAAGATTAAAGGAATATACATATTTGTATAACGTAACATATCGTGTTGAAGTTAGGCCGATGATAAATAACTAAGTAACAAAAAGCAGAAGTAATTACATTAAGTCGTTAAGCGATTCGTTCCTCTGGCATTAAATTCTTTTTTGAACAAAAAAGTTGAAAATTTGAACGCCTAAAATGATTTTTATCGGAAACTGAAAAGTGCCGTTAATGTGAGAGGAATCCACATTTCACATCTTTTTCAAATTAGAATTTTTTTTAAATCATAGTAAACAGTAAATTATACCAAGGCAGAAGAACAGACGTAATATGTTTCGAATACTTTATAAAAAATTATACTTTACATATAAAAATGAACAAAGAAATGAGAAAAAATCAGAATTTCAATGTCATATACAACGGAAAACATGAATTTGTGGATGCCTGAAGTGTGGACTGTAAAATGGCAGCTAATAAACTCTGATCGAGATCATTACAGGTAATTACTTCACAACATTGTCTTTGCGTTCTTTCACTTGTGAGCTTCCGTTGGTTTGTCCTTTACACTGTTTGGGTATCGGCTTATTACTCTGATCGTTAAATGTGGCATAATTAATGCTGAGTGTGCCTGGTAACTCATATCACACTTGACAAGACATAGGAGAAAATCATTATAAAGCTAACAAGAAGATTAATTGGAAGTAATCGATCTTGTTCAATAACACGGTGATGGAAAAGGGTTCAGAAGAGTGTAGGATGCGGGGTGGGGGTGGAAGAAAGGGGAAGGCGGGCAGTGGACTTGTGATTGTGAGTTGAAAAGTCATGTAACTTTTAGTTTGACGCTGAGTTCCATAAAGTCGGTTGTAGCAGTTTGAAAAAAAGAGACTCACAAAGTTAACTCCTCGTTATGACTTCAACAACAACGAAGTGGCATAAAACAATAACTATACATTTCCCAGTATTAACATATTTATCAAGCGTCTAAAGTAAAAAATTCAAGCAGAGGTTCAAATATTTTTATGTGGGAAGTTTGGTCATTCTGAGTTCTTTTCTGTTCTTTGTTTGTGTGTTTACGCACGTGCAATTTATAATTAAAGTCGCTTGATAAATACAAGTGCTGGCTTTTGCTGGCTAGAAAGCAATCTTGTAGCAGTCAAAGACTAGTAAAGTGGCAGGTTCGAATCCCAGTCTCGTTAATTTCCTTGTGATTTTAATTCAGAGGGACTTATCACGTCAAGAGTAGTGTTTCCTCTAACCATAAATCTGATCACCCTCATATAACTGGAAATGTCTTGAATACAGCCTGTTTGAAAGATTTAAGATCTGTCAAATATATAATTAACACTATACCTCATTTGCTTACAATAACACAAAACAGCAATAGAATTTCTGAAGTACTGAGACATACGCTAAGTACCTCATGATATATTATTTGCAAAAAATTGTTGGTATTGACATCTACACTCACATAGTACATGTGGGTAGAACGAACAGACATTCTGGACCGAAAAATAAATACCAATGAATCCTAACAGAAATTCTTTACAACACATGGTTTAAAAACGTAGAGATTCATCCTACTGTAGCTTACGGCATTAACGCGAGTATTTTAAGGAATCCATACAATGAAAATTACTGTGCTATAAGTCTGATTTATTTTTTCAGTTTTCACAATATTAGTTCAGTTTGAGCGCACAATAGTTAAGACTTGTAGTTGCCGCCTGTGGTTTGCTTGTGACACATTTATACATTACACTGGTTCTGTCTATTCATCAGAGGCCGGGCGCATGTCAAGTGAAAACATTGTCTCACTTATACGATGTTGACAGAAGAAATGAAAAAGGGACTAATCGAACTCCCCTTACTTCTTCTGGTGACCTAAATAATTCCCTTATAAATATGAAAAGCCACAAATTTGACAGGTATGAGATTAAAAAAAGTGATGTCCTAGGTATCTACTTGTGTGCATTTTGTTAATCATCACAGATAAGGCACCACTCATGTGGTTTCCTACGTGCTGTTTGAAAACGGCACCTGCTGGAATAGTTGTAAGAAAGAGAACGTACTTTTAAACAAAAGAATTATACCAAAGTAACTACACATAAAGAGCTGTGCACTTCATTATATGATTATCATGGAAATGAGTGAACGTATGGCCTTATGATTTCAATGTGGAATGTCTTCGATTTCTCAATTGGAATTTAAAAGCCGGAAATGACATTATGCTTATATTGTTTGTGATTTATTTGTAATATTAATCTATTTAGTTTATTTCGCTGTTGCTTAGCGCCGTACCAGAGAATGTTTCACCGGTATGATGGTAGTGTGATTTGTTAGTGTAGAAAACCGGAAAGCCCGATGTGAAAAGTTGCCTTTCGCCAAGCGACTGAGAAGCAACCCATCTTAACGCCACAGTTTATTTAGCGAAAACGGTATCCGAGCCTCCCAAGAACAACCCTTACGCTGAACAAGCCTCAGAGAGCAATTCATTCAGTGCGTTTTCAAGAAATGTGAGTGAGAGAGTGAGTGAGAGAGCGAATGAGCGAGGGAGTGCTTGAGGATTAACGTCGTACTTAAGTTTTACTTAATTTTTCAGTCATATGACAACGAAGGAATATCCTTAGATTGCGTGTAATGCGCCTCCTTGTTGCAGGACGGATTTCCAACGCTCTTTTATTTAGTGCTGCTTCACTGAGACGCCTTAACCAGTCGCTGCACTATACCCTTCATGCTGAACGCCAAGCAAGGAAGTTACAACTTCCTCTCTTAAGGTCTTAGGTGTGACTCAACCGCAGGATTGACCGTGGGTATGCCGCTCCCGAAGCCGGCGCTTTACCAACTGTGCCATTGGGGACGGTCCAAGACATGTGACTTTTGTCTATACGCTCTGGTTTGAGTATAGCAGAGCAAACCGTTGAAACTTGTACAGTAGGAATTGATGGATAATTTGGAAATTGTACTTTAATTACGTCTGTACTAACCTAACAAAGATCCCATGCTTAACAACCAACACGTAATCTTCACGTGGCTATATATTTACTGAGACGAAATAGATTTTGTTGTAGATGGAGAAATGTGGGCTACTTTTTTGTCGATACCTGAATTTCTGTTAAAATATGGGTGGCTCGATTTCACTGAGACGGCCCTGAACGGAAACGGCTCTATAAATCCAGACATTTTATCACCTACTTCCGTTTAAGACTGCGTCTCCACTTGACATTCAAGACATGCATCTGCAAATCCCCTCCTTCCATTTCCGGGCAAGGTGACAAAGACAAACGAACCCTTACTTCATCTATTCAGCGAGTAACCAGGTCGTTTAATCAGAGTAGGCACAAACCTACAAAGGTTGAAGCGTTACAAGCTAGGCCAAACCGATTTAATGACATCATCCCACATGGATTCGCTGATTTCGGGGTGTTAAACATGGGCTAAATCCATACGTACTCCAAAAGCTTAATTTACCAAGACATGAAATTATGGGTAGTTTCTGATTGCGTTGATAGACATACCTGTAGTAAGTTTGGGAATCAGACATTTTACTGGTACCTAAGAGTTTAGTTGTGTTTATTTGTTGAGGGAAAGAAGCTTGATTTCAACACGCTATTTCACTGGTGAATGGGCCAGCGGTTGCATATATGGAGAGCGACAGCTTAGTTGATGAGTCAAAAGAAAACCCGGCGACGCGACTTGATTTATTTGAGAAGCGAACGTACGAGGTTACAGCGTTGTCATGGCACTAAGATACGATACAGTAATGCTGTAAATCGAATGTCCGCCATGCTTTTTCAAACCTTCGCCACATCACAGTATCGAATACTCATTTTGCCCTCGATATGGCAATGGTCCTGAATGAAATGATGGCGTTGCTGCGCTTCCTTACATATGTGTCTGTTTCAACACGTTAATACTCTTCAACTGCTTGCTAGATAGTCATGCATACCGTGTGGACTTAGGCGATCCTGAATGAAATGATGGCGTTGCTGCGCTTCCTTACATATGTATCTGTTTCAACACGTTAATACTCTTTAACTGCTTGCTAGATAGTCATGCATACCGTGTGGACTTAGGCGATCCTGAATGAAATGATGGCGTTGCTGCGCTTCCTTACATATGTATCTGTTTCAACACGTTAATACTCTTTAACTGCTTGCTAGATAGTCATGCATACCGTGTGGACTTAGGCGCATGAACATGAATAATCCAACACCGATTAATGGGCTGCAGACAGTGTATCAGTGTGGAAGTCTAATCGCACGTGATGAACATCTCACACGGGAACAGGTCCCGTTAGATGGCGCTACGTGACAGACAGCATTATATCCGTGTTTACCGCAAACGTTTACCAATATCGACCCCTTGAAATCATAGGGTGAGCATCAATCCCATTGAATTCAAGGATCGTGATTCGAGATTACAATCAATGAGTTGTAAGCGAAAATGATACTTTTTCTACGGCTTATAATGCCGCTCACTGCTTCTACCATTCAGTCTAAGTTAATTGAACCGTAAACATCAGACTGTGCACTGACATAGCTAGATTTAAATGATCTAGTTGAATAACTGTCAGGTCACGGAATGGGTTTGTGCTCTAATGAGCACCAGTGAAAAATTCGTAGCTAGGGACCACATGGAAATTTGGGAAGAAAGGGGGTTCTTTTTTTGTAGATGTTAAACATACCGTTCGATTTCAGCCTGGTAAACAAATTCAAACCATTCACATCATTATCCTTCTCCAGTCGCTGAACATCCTCAGAAAATTATCACTGAAAATGAATCGCTGGGAATATGTTTTCACACGCCTACAGTAACTTATACATTGATTTGTGCGTGTGATGGTATATGTTTTATACGTGAAATTTGACCTAAACTGTTACATTTTTTATTACCAAACAACAATGCCTATTGACAAAGCTGTTAAGTGACATAGTCGTATATTGTAACAGTGTTTAAATCATGGCAACAGCGTAAAGAATACGAATTTCTGTACCTATGTTTATCTTCTGCTCTGATAGTGCGTTTTCTTGTCTAAAGTTTGGCAGTTGTTATTTTATTTATTTCACTGGTGTTTAAACTCGCATTCTCGGTGACGGCCAGGATTTTGGGTAGAGAAGACCTCTGAGTAAACTACTGGCCTTAGGCAGGCTTGGAAATCTTGGAAATCTCCTTGCAAAATGAGAGGCGGCAGTTGGATTTGAACAAGCGACCTTACAGTCAGTCTACCGACCTAGTGTGAACAGAACAATGTTTTAGCCAAGATAACCACTAAGGGACTATGTGACTTGTAACATGTACTTAGAATGTGATCTACAATACGTACCAATTTCAACATTTTCTCCTGAAAACTGATGCTTTAAGGATTCGCTTTGGTAAAACCACTGGAACAATAGGCTTATGGCAAAGGCTATTCCATCAAGTGTCACGATATTGTATTTGTATGGCTTGGGTGTCATTGCTGGTGTCCTTCTCATGATGCTAGCCGCCAATGATACTGACACTGATCCACATGGGGGTGTAAACATTGATGAGTGAACATAACTGACGCTTGGTTTGCGAAATCAAGAAGATCAGTGTGATATTTTGCTACAGAGCATTGGGAAATGACAAAGTAGTTTTATTGGAGGGTAAATAAGGTTTTGGAGTCTTTCACCAAAGCGTAGTTCGTCAGTTTCTGACATGCGGGTTTGACCATCCGGCTTACTGCTAAATGTAACGATTTCAACAGAAGACAAGCCATTTATCTCGAATTAGCCTCAAAGCAAATACTTGTATAATTACGGAATGGCTTGTGTCAGGCATGGGTGGTGAGCTGGCTTAACACGGACTTCGTTACGGGATATGCAAACTTATGGGACAAAATCGATAGCACAAGAAAGAAAGTCGGAAGTTAATCAGTGTGACTTCAGACGATTGCTTCCTTACCTTTGATGTAAGATGAATGATCGTTCGCCAAGACAAACAGACTAAATCGGGTTTTGGAAGGAATTTGGTGAGGAATGTACAGATTGTACTTGTCATCATTGGTTAAATTGAATATTGGGTTACCCAGTTAAAAAAATGATGTGCGCAATCCGAAATTTGAGAGTGGAAATCACGCTTGTGATCTATACAGGGCAAAGATAAATACGTTTACCGTCAGTTTTACCATAAAGTTATTCATACCTTAATAACCGAATTCAGACGCCGAACAGCAGGAAACTACGAACAACAACTAACTGGGCACTAAGGTGAAAGAATCTTAAAGTCACCAAACTGTTGCAGATTTTGTTCCTGACGTCGGTAAAGAATATACGATAAGATCTTATTTTTCATTACCTATGCTCGTAAGATTAGTTTTTATCCTGAAATTATTTCAGAAAATCACACCACGCAGACGGCGATCTTTCAAATGCGTTTCCATGGCTTCCTTTGTCGATCAGCTTCGAATCACCTCATCACACTGTCTGTTGTCAACAGAGCTTCACATATGGACTTTTGGAGTTTCTTTCATTGTGTATTTAAGGTTGCTTAAACTCAGGTCAAGGCCGAAGTAATCCGTCAAACACTAACTCATTTACCGATTTTCTAACATTGATATGTGCTTCAAAATTGGGGGTTGTGGGTTTGCAAACTGATTTCATACACTATGTTAGAATATTGTCCTCTCATCACTGAGAATGACTGTCTGTTAAGAATAATGGGTATTCGCTTCTCGCTCGTTTGCTTTCTCTATTTTTGTTTCAAGTGGTGATCTTGGGATCTTTGGTCAGACTAAATATGAAAGAACAGGCACTCATTATTAGATCGTTCGAATCGTTATGAATTCCTAGCGTCTCACGACTTAAATGGGATTATTTTTTAGCTTGTGACAGTTTTTTTACGATTTTAAATCAAGAAAGTGGACTGTAATGTGCTCATATTTTTTTCTTTATTTATTTGTTAATTAACATCGTGCTCAGAAAGTACACAGTTGGCCGACATCAATCCGTAAGTAGAGGAAACCGGAGTGCCTGGAGTGAACCATCATCATAAATTACCATGCCAGTCCGATTTTCGCACTTGCGCAGATGAACCTTATTGCCTTTTCTACCTAATCGTATAACCAGGGGCCGATTCCATAAAGCCAATTTTGACTTAAGTCAAAATTTAAAACCTCTTCACAGTGCTTAGTTCTAAGTACTAAAAGTTGAAATTTGGATACATTTATCTTAAGTTAATATAGAAAAGAAGGGCAAAATTTAGTTTTCTTAAAACTAAGCTTTAAAAGTGTATTTAAAATTTTTTGTCCCCTAATTGTCCCCTAATTCCTGACAGCCTTTCATTTATCTTAAAATACGTTCATGCACCATTTACCTTTTCTCTATGGAGCTGTTTTCTATTTTAGAACATCATCTCTATTAACACTTAATTGTTTTGACGTGAAACAAAAAGCCGCGCATACCATTTCTACTGGTCGATTACCATATGGCGCTTAAGCTTTCCATACAAGATTGGCGATTTTTGTACATTTTCCTCTCATTATGACTTCGACGCCTTCAAGTTCCCGACGGTTCTTTCATTTGATTTAAATACATCCATTTACCATGGATTGCTGTCGTGCTTGAAAGTTTACTGTGGATTATGGCGGTAATACAGACGGGAAAATTTAGAATTCATTCTGCCTTTGTGAACATATATTCTATAGTAACACCATTTCACCAATATTTGTTCTTTCTCCATATATATAGATTGTTCATTACTTTCTCTGTTTTGCATTATTGATCTACTGAGTCTTTTGTACCATTCACGTGTTACTCAAGAATGTCGCAACAGATGCTTAGATTTCACCGCGTTGTTCACCGCACAGCACACACCCTTAGGCCTGAGGAGAGTGCGTTCGTGTAGACGCAATGGACAAAACTAGTGCTACCTTCATTGGGAACCCCTGCGTGGCATCATCCACATCCTGGCTGGAGTCGAGCTGGATGCCTGCATACAACCCTGAGATCATTATAACATATACTCGCCAGAAATTAAAGCTATTCACAGCGTTGATTCAGCAGAGGTTTGGCAGCTGGACAAGTCAGTTCTTTACAGCTCTGACACCGTGGGATGCCCTTCTTGAGCTTTACAACCACTAACCGATTATTAGTATCCACTCAAAACTTCCTACAGAAACTTTTAAGTGTTCAACATCCTCAGAAGCCGCGCACATTTGAGGGCTTTCAGAAAAATTCACATGGCAGAAAACGAAAGATGTTCAATTGCGTATTTAGTTCTACAGACCCTAGTTTTACGAAACCTTTTCAGCTATTTGGTTAAGAAAAAGTGATTTGTTTAAGGAAAATGTGTTTGATCTTTTTTGTTGGGTAAAGAGCTACGCTTAATTTACTGAAAGTAGGAAATTTCGTGAAACCGGGGCTAGCTGCCTTAAGAACTCGTGGTTCCGCTTTAACTAATATGGCGTAAAATAAGGCCTGATAAGAACTTATAATTACCAACCACCTGAGAACAATATGGCTTTTTGACATTTAGGCGTTTAGGTCTGTTTCTAACCTCTTCCGAGAGCTGGATTCGAACTTATCACCCCTCAAATGATAGTGAACAAATGAACTGAGGTGAGGGTAACACGTCAATTCACTGAGCCAACGATGCCAATGTATGATGATTGGGACCATGCAATAAAGCTGTGAACCTTAGCGTTGAAATTTGGCATGTTTATCAAGTGTTAAATAAATAAAAAGCGGTCGCAATTTAAATTTTTTTAATTTGTAAATCTCTGATTTAATGAAAAACTCTCTTCGAGGAATCGACCTAAAATAAGTGTGGTAGGAAATTGTTACACGTACACGTATGATTCCAACCACATTTTGCCTAAGTAATGGATGAAGAGATTTACGTGATGAAAAAAATAAACAAAAAAAAAAACGTCACGTCAAATCTTCTGAAGTCCTTGGTAGTTTACCCTTAAATTCTCATTTAAGTGTAAAATGACTGGAAAGAACTTTCTTATTCGATAACATACGACTTTTGAATCCGTTTCTTCGTCTGAAAACGTCTTCCTTTGGTATAAATTAAGGTTAAGACTCAAGTCGGCAAGGAATTAAACTAACAGTCAAACTTTGATTAAACTTTGAAAACTAGCCTTACAAGACTAAAAGTTTATATTGCAATGGGATGTAACACTCCAGACTATCAAAGAAAAATTGATTGCGTGGTGGCTGATAACAGCAATGCCACAGGAGCCTCTCACCAATACGGCCTATATGAGTTCAAGTCCAGCTTATGTTGGTTTCCTCTCTGGTCGTACATGGATAGGTCTTCCAGCAACGTTTGGATGGTC
The DNA here is from genome assembly GCF_032854445.1 of Liolophura sinensis. Taxonomy (NCBI): domain Eukaryota; kingdom Metazoa; phylum Mollusca; class Polyplacophora; order Chitonida; family Chitonidae; genus Liolophura; species Liolophura sinensis. The sequence continues at coordinate 12,816,570 of NC_088299.1, read as the reverse complement.
TGGGTGCCCCTAAAGGTCTGTTTGGTTTGCTCCCACTGTAATGTCCGCCATCGTCGTATAAGTGAAAAATTCTTGAGGCGTAAAACACCAATTAAATAAGTAAAGAATTATTGTTACGAGCAGCTTTTTTAAAATATTGGAATAAAAACTCATAATGTACCTGTTAACTGAGCAATCCCTAAAGTCCTTAACATGTCCTTGAAATTTCAACTGTTTTAGGACTGTTGAGACATGCATTCTTGGGCTGTATAGCTGTAGTGGTGGTCGTGCTCTGCGTATGTACCGGGTAGGGGGTTGGCAGGAGATTTCTTTCCAAATACAGAAATTACGTTTGCACTGCGATGCTAAACAAATTCATCATACATTGACATAACTATATACAAATGGACACAGCCCTGTATTTTAACGAGCGTTTGTAATTGTTACGTAATTGCTTTCTGTGAGCCATAACGTCGGTCACTCTCTCGACGTTACACTCATGAATAATTCTCACCAAGTCATTCACCACCCCCACTGAGGTGTTCCAAGGAGCACGGAAGCAAACAAATTATGTATAAGTACCATCCATCTTAGGAAGTCAGGAAATATTACACATGACGCTTGGTCATATACGGAAAAAATCCATTCTGATTCAATACACCGTAGAGAATAACCACCGGTGATCAAGATTCGATACACTAATCTTTTATTTATTTATTCCTTTATTTATTTGTCACATATGTTATTATATAATTTCAACTATATACGACGACAGCCAGATTGATGTGTTGACTAAGCCAGCGCAGTATTCGCCAAGACCACACATGGAAAACACTCCGATGTGATGCGAGACATTCGTTTTTGATACTCTACCATAAGTACGGACACTGTTAACAAGCATGTAATTGTTCTGAATAACTGATAAGAATTCGATGCCAAACCGCCATTCTGTTTGTCCTTTGCATAGTAAGCTAAATAGCAGAATGAGAATTCAACCTGTCATCTAACAATTTCTCAAATCTTCAAAGATTTCGATGATGTTGTCCACAATAGTATGGTTAATTAGTGATGTCAGAGATTTGTTATTATGTATCCTTTGCCACAAACAAGAAAACAGTGTAATTTAAAATCTTGGAGTATATAACTTAGTTTACTTTTGGCATTTTTAAATCACCTGTTTCACTGGTATATAGCCATCGTCCTCGTTGCTTAGAGCAGGTCTAGAACTCTTTAGACAACTGAGTCAGCGATGGCGTCTAGAAACCGGTTGAAAAAATGCAACCCCATCCATGTAAAACAAAAGTCAAGGGTCTGCACAAGGCGAACACGTTACACCTGTAGGCTTGAACTTCGTGCCCTTTGTACTTAAACTCAGTCACAATACTTTTTTCTAACAATGTGATCTGAGGATCATTTGCTTGTATTTTTCAATACTATCAGGAATAGCAAATATGCCGCTATGACAACATTGTGTAAACGTAATCTTCGTTTAAAAGCCATCGTTCTTTTTTTTTTCTCTCCGAAGGCAAGTAGACCAAAGTTGACCCTAAAAGTATCATGCTTTGTGTTATCCGCGCTTGTTTACCATCGATTAATACTTTGAACTTTAGATAACCGCGGTAAAATCATACAAACATAAAATGCTAAAATCGTTCTGCGTTCCATCAGCATAAATGGACGACACAAAATCGTTTTCAATTTAGGCGAGATATTTAACAGTCATCTGTGTGTCCTATATTCTGAGAAAACATAAGTGTTGAGTTAAACCCTTGAAAGCTTTGGCGCAGTTTAAGCTTAAACTCCCTGCTGACTGTTGTATAAAACCGTGTTACTCTTGTTTCGCTAGTGAAAACATGTAAATACCATATGCGATTGGAAATTCAGACTAAAGTATAGATCATCAAAATTGTTGTCAGTATCATGTTATGTTTGTTAATGTTGAGAAAAGATTTATTTATTTATTTGATTGGTGTTCTACTCCGTACTCAAGAGCATTTCACTTATACGACGGCGGCCAACATTATGGTGGGAGGAAACCGGGCATAGCCCGGGGGAAACCCACGACCATGCGCAGGTTGCTGAGAGACCCTCCCACTTACGGCCGGAGAGGAAGCCAGCGTGAGCTATTGAGAAAAGAAGCAGTAAACTCCCAAATGCATTTGTTTCATATAACTGAACTAGTCCTGTATTCCATTAAATTTTGATGAATAAGACTATCCTAGACGCAAAGAAACAATGTCGCATGCTACCAAGTATTCCACATAAACCGAAGAACCAGTGTTATTCATACGTAATCTTTGTGAATAGAGCCTTGATTCAGCTGTGATAGGATGCTCTAATCCTGATTTTGTATCCGATGGTTATTAATCCGCGTTTACAACCATTGTTTGGATAATTTTATTCCTCAGCGATAGACAAACTTCTTGGATTAGACTTGTATTAAGTGTATATATTTTTTTATCCAAATCGCGTTGAAACATTAGCAAGATATTTGTTCCATAACAGTGCTTGAAACAAAAAGGCCACCAACAACTATCACTTTAATCTTCTGTTGGGAATGAGGATAACCGATATCCGCCAGGCATGCTTCTTGACTTTTGCTCTCAAATTTTAGTCTGTGTGAAAAGAATAAATCTCTCGGATATTTTTTCCTGTTAAATCCTCTGTAGTAAAGAATTCACCTTGTGATATAACCCTCTTAATCCTGATGACAGTGACTAAACCATCAATCGGAACGGATATCTTCTTTAAAGTAATGAATTATTTTTTTATCTGATTGGTGTTTTACACCCTACTCAAGAATATTTTCACATATCTTTTCACATACACATAGTGGGAGGTTTAGTAATCATGAACTGAGTCATATGCATAACTGATTCGTTGTGGTGAGCAACATTTAAAATCACATGCTACCGTCGCTCATTACTTAGTTAATTCACAATCAACAATGTTAAAAAGGGCAGACTTCGTTTCTTAAAGTTTCATTTTTAGGTGGATTCGTTGATCTTGTGTTATCACTTTATCCGACTTGCAGTCTGTATTTGAATAAGTATGAGTTTACCAAGGCAACACGTGATAAATGTTGCAACAGAGCTTATGGAGTTAAATATTATGAATTAGAATAGTATTCTCAGTGCATTTTCTTTGCAATGATATCGACATATCGACCTGTACAGCTTCTGTTGTTACGTGTCACTGACTAAAGGCAATTTTGTAATCGAGTACACAGTGCAGCGATTTTACAGACAGCTGAATATTGGCGACTGGCTAAAAGAAATTTAGACAGTAGGACACCTGCATTGTATATACACGTACTTCAGCTAGCAGCTGGGTTTTCCCACATCTGTTACTTTCTTTTACCTTCCAGGGAGGTAAGAGTACCCTAATCCAAATAAAACATTGAATTGAAACCTTATTATAACGCGTCGAACGAAATATGCTTTTCTGCAACGTACTGCATACACTTTGGAAAGTTTGGAAACTCTGTATGAAACGAATACTACTGACAACTTGGCAAAAATGGAAATGCTACCCCGTGTAAAGCATTAAACTAGACAGATATAAATCGATACCGATACGAAATAGGAGGCGAGATTACACCCAGGTGGCTCTTTGTAGTAAATTAACTGCTCACGAACGTAATGATTTTTTTTTTTTGATTGGTGTTTTACGCCGTACTCAAGAATATTTCACTTATACGACGGCGGCCAGCATTATGGTGGGTGGAAACCGGGCAGAGCCCGGGGGAAACCCACGACCATCCGCAGGTTGCTGCTAGACCTTCCCACTTACGGCCGGCGAGGAAGCCAGCATGAGCTGGACTTGAACTCACAGCGACCGCATTGGTGAGAGGCTCCTGGGTCATTACGCTGCGTTAGCGCACTAACCGACTGAGCCACGGAGGCCCCACGAACGTAATGTAATTCGCATACGTTTATCGTGCTATTCCACACATTTTCAGTGTATAACGCCTGCCGATGATGTGTGTGACATTGTATTGTACAGTTTATGACACTCAATCTGTGCTATTGCTACGCATACGATGTCAGCATCAAAGATTTGAACATAATGGTTACAGCTATAGTGTAGACACAGAATATGTAAGGTCATTTTAATAAGCACATTAGCTATTGCACTTGGAATTCCTCATAACTCTCTCCAAATGGGAATGTAATACTCTTCCCCATCTATCAGCTAAATGATTTTCTGTTCTGAAAAACAGATATGATCAGGAAGTCTTTGCAGCAGTTATATACCATTATTCCTGTGATAAACTGCTAGAAAGACATGCAATACCCTAATTTATCAATAAATTAAACAACCAGTCACTCAATCAGCCAGTAACACGCTGGTAAACTCATCCCCAAATAAGCCTTCCAATATGGACAAAAATCAACTGGATATGTATTGGGTTAATGGTGCCATATTTCACGTGGTCAGTCGGTCAGACGACGATGGTGTCGACTTGACTTCCCCGCAGTAATCCCAGAGTGTTGCAAGGTTAAGCTCTAGCATCTACCTGTCTATCTGCCATCTATCTGTATAATCGAGAATCTTTCTCATAGGCTAACCTGCGCAGCAGTTGCTCCTTGGTACAAATTAAATAGAGCGTAAATAAAGCTCACGAGATGGTCTTATGGACCAGGTTACGGACATTGATCAAGCTATCTGTTCAACGCGATAGGGATATGCATTGCGCCATAGCAACAAGGGGATTCTTTTAGTGCGATACCAGCAATGCTTTATCTCTGCACGTGATACACAGCTATCTGTTTTGCACGACACACCACATAACGACCTGTTTTACACGACACACCACACAGCAATTTGTTTAGCACGACACTCCACACAAAGATCTGTTTTGCACGATACACCACACAGAGATCTGTTTAGCACGACACACCACACAGAGATCTGCTTTGCACGACACGCCACACAGAGATCTGTTTTGCATGACACACCACACAGCGATCTGTTTTGCACGACACACCACACAGCGATCTGGTGCAGACATTTCTGTTAAACAACTTATCTGGCACGATATCCACAAAGAGATCTGCGCAAACATACATCCACTAATTACTCTGTTCAGCTGGACCCCTGTTTAACGATAAACCTACTTACCTACCTGTTCAACTTGACACCCATAGTTTTTTTTGCACACAGATGTACCCACTCAGCGATGTGCTCAACACGATATCCACAATGCTATCTGCACAAAGATACATACCCGGTAGGCGATCTGTTTAATCGCCGTAAGTGGGAAGGTCTGGCAACAACCTGTGAATGGTCGTGGGTTTCCCTCGGGCTCTTCCCGCTTTCCAACCACCATAATGCTGGTCGCTGTCGTATAAGTGAAATATTCTTGAGTACGGCGTAAAACACCAACCAAATAAATAAATAAATAATTCTGTTTAACTCGATACATGTACATAAAACAATTGGCACAACGATGTAGTCACTAAGCGATCTGTTCAACTCTTACTATCGTGTTTGCGCGATACTAATGAAACAATTTGTTTTTTTGCGCAATTTCAACATTTTTCTTGACAATATATGTATGTAAATATATATATATATATATATATATATATATATATATATATATATATATATATATATATATATATATACATAAATATGAATATGTATATGTATATATGAATATAACATTAAATTGTGTGAAAGAAAATGAGATATTCTAAATCGGTTAATTTTTCTCAAAGCTGATAAACTAATCATGTTCCTTTTAAAACACAAAAAAACCCTTGCACGCAGTCAAAGTTGTATAAAAAAATGTCAACTCCTTTGATTTATTCTGCGACAATGACAGATTTTTTGGGGTCGATTAAATGCAAAATACAGGAGACCTAAAGCCGTCCAAAACAGCATTGCTCCTGCATATAGAGCTATATACAGAACATGAACAATGGTAACAAGGTAACGCCTACAACGCCTACAACGCCTACAAAATTTTCACAGCAAATTTCTTTTATCAACATATATGTAACAAGAACATTACAAATTGGGGATAAGAGAAGGATGTCTGCCTTCTGTAATTCTTTCCGTGGGAAGTAATTTATCTGTTGATCTGAGTTTTAAATATTTTCGTAACATTATTTGCATGAAAATGTCGTTACATTTTCCACTATCACCGGATGGCTCGAGGCTTATTAATTTTACACTGATGCGGTAGATTTAAAATGTGTTTCTCACAAATATAAAAAAGATGACATTTATATTCAGAACAGCGGGCAGGGGTGCACTTTAAAATGCGATTTGTTAAGGCTTGCTTGGAGACTAGAGCAATTTGCCGCATTAAATATAATATCTTCACAGTGCTTTTCAATGTTCGCGGCATGGAACATCCGTGTCTTCCTTACATTTAAATCGATAACCTGCTTTCCTACCATGACAAACAAAACCATCCGCGCGCTGACACAAATTTTGAATCAGAGGTCCAATGGATAAAAAACTATTGGGAATATTTATTCAGTACAACGACCTGCCGCGAAAAAGTTTTACGCCATCTAAATGCACACCATTGGTAAACACGTCCATTTAACAAAACACATTGGGGGTCCTACGTAACGGAAAGCCGCGCTCTGGAACCATGTATGTTTGAGCTCGTTGATTGGAAAATCTAACGGATGCCACACGCCCTGACCTAACACTTTCTGTCCATGACGATTTATAGATTCAACCATCAGAACCACGACCATCCATTTAGCTGCAAGTACGACTGCACTGACCACAGGCGCCCTAGACCATTAGTCTACTCTGTATGCCAGATTCCTATATCCGCCAACATTGGACTATATCTTTGCATTCATTTACCAGAACTGACCAATGCATGGGTGTTTTTTTAGCACAAAAAGTTGGTTAAGGAGCCCAGTTATCAACCTGTCCTGTCCAACGCTTATGTTGTAACAAGATCATGTGCAAAGTTTACGTCACATAACTGATTCGTCATAAATAAGAAATGAATAGAAATCAAGGCGAAGAGTGCTCAAGACCGATTGGTTGTTGATCATCTAAAACATGTCTGACTGATCTGACATTGGAGATTCCACAACAGCGGGTAATAGTAAACAAGAGACTAATGTAGGGAACCGGGTCATTATTTAGACTGGCTTCAATACTTCGAAACATTGTCAAAATGCGCTTCAAACTTTTACTTGTTATGCATCGGATGGACCAAAAAATAATAATCCTTATATATATGCAATAATTCAAAATGTTTCAAACGTAATACATTTATATTCCATAAAATGTAACCACCTTGGACGAAATGCTATTCAGTTCAGTTGGTTTCCTCCCATCATAATGCTGGCCGCCGTCGTATACGTGACATAGTACGGCGTAAAACACCAATCAAGTAAATAAATAAATCAAAACACCTCCAGCTTACTGACTGCAATTATGAAGAGAGAAAAGCAGCACTAAGATTAGCCATAGGGACATTATTGTGGCGTAATTTAAGCACTCGTCGTAATACCCTGTGGCAGGTTTTGTGAATGCCGAAAATATGACGTCGTAAACGGCTAATGCGCCACGTCCAATTTCCACGACTAACTTTGAGTGCGATAAAGTTCCCGTTTCAAAAGGCCCATAAAATTAATAGCGACAAAGTAATAATCGAAACTAATCTAGAGTATGACATTTCTTATTAGATTAACACCAGCAGAAAAACTACCAAAAAACCCTTTTGTCCATAGACATGTTTAAACGTTACCGACGTTATTAAATTGGGCATGTCCAAAGGGAGACACTAGATCTTCCAGCATCCGAGTTCCAATTCGACCCCAGGGAGTTGGAAGTGGACGTGACTCTAGAAAGAAAAGCAAAGATGTCGGTATAAATTTAATTGCTTGAAGATGTCACTAGAGCAGCCGTTCTCAGCATACTTCAAGGCCTGTACGCATTGGTGCTTGCCAGTCCATAAAATGGCACCCCTCGTAGTTGATGTCTATCAATGCTAAGATCGACAAAATCAATGACCTTCGTGGTTGTCATATGGCAGCACCTTTTTTGTGCTAAGTTACCAAATTTGTATTAAGTTACCAAATTTGTAATAAGTTACCAAATAAGTTTTAACATAACTGAAAAGAGAAGGGGACATAGCACCTGTAGACAGCTTAGTACAGTACTGAACTTCAAGTTTTACTGACTTTTTGGAGGAGAAGGTGAAAGCCATCCATGTTAATTTATTTCAAGCATGTTCTAAGATCTTACTGGGCAAGCCAGATAAGGGGAGATAATACGACAGTAGTCAGCAAAGTGTATATCTCATATTTCTGAACAGCAGTTAACGTGTAAATAACACTGGCAACAGATTAGTTTTATTTGAAAATTAATGTCCACCACATACTAAAATATGTTTCTACAAGTTTCAATAGTTGTGTATATTTTATTACGGTGTTGTTTAAAAAGACCGCTTGGTCTACCTGATTAAGTCAATGTCACTTCGTAGAGGTCATGCCTTTAGAAAACGCACGGGCAAACTGAAGGATAAACTTAGGCATTGAGAAAATAAGCCAGGTTAGCTGAATATATAGCTCAAATAAACATTTGACCTTTGTAAGACAAAATGGCGGCTATACCTGTTACAAAGCACTTTGGACAAAGTCCGCTGTTTGTAAAACCCCATTGTTGTGCCTATGGCCGATGGCGTTGGTAAGCGATACTTTATCCACGCTAGCTGGATATCAGCTACCTTAAACGGAGAAGTATGTCCATGGGATTTCAGCATGTGGCACATGCTAAGAATCTCACTTAACAGGCTTGTTCTATGTTTGATTAACAATTCATGTATAGTGATTTTTCACTTTCAACCCTGGCATTAATTCAAAACCAATCTCATTTCTAAGGAAAATATTGAAAAGAAATAAGCAGGTATTAGAAAATTAATTTCCTGTTCGAGTTCTTTACCCGACTCGCAAATTTACAGAGCTGATAACAAAAGGCTTCCGTTTTCTTCATTTTGCTGCAGATTATCGAGTATGAAATGCTTGTTTTGTATAAGGCAGCATCTTTCTGGAGTAAGCTTCGATTGACTTAATAAGGAAATAAAAATAGTAACTGCGAAGTAGACAAAATCATCAGCGCCCATAAATCATCGTTTCTCGACATACATGTGTATTTTTTACAGAGCAATATTTGACCTTATCTTTTTTTGATCCAGGTAAAGTACCGTAGAATCGTCCCAATCATCAGATTGTTGAGTCTGTTGTTTATTATCGTCTTGTATTAAACTTGTAGTATAAGCCCTTAACGTTTTTCTCAAAATTACAGAAGGCATATAGTATGGCTTCATGCCTATCGTTTTATTACAATACCAGTAACCGTGTCAGCATTACAAAATGATCGTGCCCGTAAAGGGATAGTACGCTGTCACCAAGTGAATGTTCAGATGAGTTGCTGACATCGTATTCTCCAGTGCTTGGTATGTGGCTGAACGTTATATATGAACGTTAATGGTCACATGTTATATCAGAGTGACTTTCGGGCATCAAAACACATCGATTACAACATGCAAACCTGTATAAATATATTATCGAATAATGTAAACATTCAAATTTAAAAAATATTCTAAAAAGTGTATGTGCTTGGGCTTTGGGAAAAACGAAAATAATTGTACTCATGAATTGACATATATTGAATTTACAGTTATGCAGGGATATACATACAGGTCAAGACACCTCTATGAACCTATTTACGTATATATTTGACTGGAGTTTTTACACCGTGCTCAAGAATATTTCACTTATAGACGACGACCAGTTTTGTGCTGGGAGGACATCCTCCAGCATCCCCAGGTTGCTGGAAGACCTTCCCAGGTACGACCGTGGAGGAAGCTAGTATGAGCTGGACAGGAGCCCAAAGCGACCGCAGTAGTGAGAGGCTCTCGAGTGATTGTTTTGCGCTCATACGGAAGGCCCCATGTGAACTGATATTGGAATAATATTGCCTTATAAAGCTACAGAAGCTTTAAAAATTGTGTCATGGTAGCAAACTGAGTCTCTCCTCTAGAATGTTGCGTAACATATGTCTGTCGGGGACTCTTTTGGGACTTTACATATGAAGGTAAACATGTTAGTACCACCAAATGATCAAACATTATATTGGTTTATTGTTGTTATATTGTTATATAACTTATACTTATGTACAGAATACTCTTTATACTTATTCCTGGGAGTTGCGGCAGTAAATTGATCGCTATCGATTTGTTACCTACCCCTCACTTCCCCTCACCCCTGTATAGATTTTGAAAATCAACAAAGCATAGTTCACACAGTATAAATACTCTTGAATTTACAGGTGGACGTTGCCCACTCGAAGACGCGTCACCAAAGAAGACCATAAGCTCTGCGTCTGGTGTCCTTGCTTGTTCCTCACTACAAGAATGAAAGGAAGTCTGCAAATATGGGAATCTTTGGCACTGATACTTATAACAATGACACTGGCTACAGCTGAGGAGTCGGCAGAGGTAGGAATAATATGAGATACCATAGTGTTCCACATAGTCAAAATGGACGCCATCGTGGAATTAGTTAAATCAGAATCTTATGAAGTACAATGTGATTACTTTCGGGGAACGAGCTCTCACTTGTTTTATCCACAATCGCGAAAAGGATACCACCAGTTAGAATTTATGTGTTGTAATGAGTACGTGGTTTTTACAATGCAGATACCGGTGCATATGTGTCGAGTTTGAATACGTGTAGTTACGGAACATTACTCAAGACAGAACTCTCAAACAATTGTGTAACTTTTAGTAAACAATTGATCAACAGAGATTTTTTTAAAATAACATAAATTGTTTGTTGTAAAATGTTACAGATCAATGCATCGAACGAGTTTGAAAAACGGAGCTTTGACAGCATTGGACATGGCAACGGAATAAGTGGCTTCGTGAAGAAAGATGAGTCCTTCGACAAAAGGAGCTTTGATAGCATTGGCCATGGGAGCGGGCTTAGTTCATTCGCAAAGAAAAGCTTTGATAGCATTGGTCATGGCAGTGGACTGAGCACCTTTGCCAAGAAGAGCTTCGACAGCATTGGTCATGGCAATGGACTCAGTTCATTCGCCAAGAAGAGTTTCGACAGCATTGGCCATGGCAATGGACTCAGTTCATTTGCCAAGAAGAGTTTCGACAGCATTGGCCATGGCAATGGACTCAGTTCATTCGCCAAGAAGAGCTTCGACAGTATTGGACACGGGAGTGGATTGAGTTCTTTTGCCAAGAAAAGTTTCGACAGCATTGGCCACGGCAATGGACTTAGTGCATTCGCCAAGAAGAGCTTTGACAGCATTGGCCATGGTAGTGGGCTTAGTTCCTTTGCAAAGAAGAGCTTTGACAGCATTGGGCATGGGAATGGATTGAGTTCTTTTGCCAAGAAAAGTTTCGACAGCATTGGTCATGGCAATGGACTTAGTGCATTCGCCAAGAAGAGCTTTGACAGCATTGGCCATGGTAGTGGGCTTAGTTCCTTTGCAAAGAAGAGCTTTGACAGCATTGGCCATGGCAATGGACTCAGTTCATTCGCCAAGAAGAGTTTCGACAGTATTGGACACGGGAGTGGATTGAGTTCTTTTGCCAAGAAAAGTTTCGACAGCATTGGTCATGGGAGTGGATTAAGTTCATTTGTCAAGAAAAGTTTCGACAGCATTGGTCATGGAAGCGGGCTTAGTTCATTTGCAAAGAAAAGCTTTGACAGCATTGGACATGGAAGTGGATTGAGCAGTTTCGCAAAAAGATCGTTCGACTCAATTGGACATGGTGCTGGGATGTCATCGTTTATCAGGAGATCGCCAAGCCTTGAAGATGACAACTAAGGAAAAAGCAGGATACGGGGCTGTGTCAATAATTTCCTTTCAACCTTCGAATACACGAAGCGTTGTCAAAGAAAACGTTCATACTGTTCATAAGTATTCGAATATCACTTAAATGTAAGCGATTTATTCCTACCCACAGCGCCTGTTTATAATTATTCTAAAATCTATATTTATTTATTGTATCGCAAAATAAAATGTCGTATTATTATGTTAACAGCGTTTAATTATGTGCACACATTGCGTATTAGATTATTGACACAGCATAGAGTTTGTATTCAGCACAGGTTTTTCATCGGAACTCGATTACAACAGATGAATTGCAACATTGTTTAAGAATGCAATTCGCGATGTGTCTGAAATGCAGTTTTTACTGACAGGGAGAAATCCCTGTTGATCTCCGGTTTGCGTTAGAATGTGTTGGACATTTGGCCGTAAATTTAAAGACATGACAAATCAGTGTGAAGAATTGCTAATTCATGTGCTCCGTAGCCACGTGGGCTTAGAGAGAATTTGTCACAATTGCAATATCCAGGTGCGTGTTTACTCAGGAGAGTGTCAGAGACAAGCTAGTTCTAAAAGCTTGTCATGAAGTAAGCCCCTCCCCACCCGTTCCATACCCTTTAAAATTTTTCATCAAATTATCCGCATAGAAATGCGTTACACCTGACGATTGCATTGGGATTGCCCTTGCAATTCAAGGAAAATCCCATTATTGGCGACTGTCACAGGCCTCGCATTGATAAACGAATCGTCCTGATTCCATGAGGGATAACGCGTTTATCTAAGTTTAATCGGCCAGATCAACTTAATACAAGAAATTAACGATGGCTAGGTGTCTCTTTTGTTAGTTTTTAAAATCCTGGTTTGTATAAATTGCCTAACCAAGGTAATCTTGTGATAGCTTAAATATTTACAAAGTTCAATATCGAATGGATTGTATGTTTTTCAAGATCGTGCTGAGATGACATGTTCTGAAGTTTTGAAATCAAGCCAGTTTCAGTATATGCTTCGGTCACTTTCAAATAACGTTTCAACAACAGATCGCTGTACCCATTATCCACTTGTGACAGGGGATGTTAATATCAAAGTTTATGTGAAACATTGCAGAGTATGAATTCCAGAGGCTGGTGTATTTTCCGCAATAAAATATGCTACATTGTACAGCTTAAATATATGTGGTGAGTATATTATCAATAAACAACTCCGATCTCAAGATGAGAATAACATCGTGTCTTTTCGTCATTTTATTAGCCTCATGGTTCTCACTGCGTATCATGGACTGCTGTCATCCATTATTGTAAGCTACAAATGTGATTATTAAAAATGGTACTTGTTGCTGCGTCGCACGACGCTCAGTGCTGAGAGGTGATAGGAAAGAAACAGAACCTGATGGCCCGTTGTCAGTATAATGTGACTGGGTGGGTGTCATGTCTGGTGTCTTCGACTTGATACTTCATTGACGGCAGCAATTGATCGGCATAGACTCCACAAGAAGACAGAATATACACACCTTATGACTACTCGTCGTCATATGACTGAAAAATTGTTGAGTATGAAACAAGGAAGCACGCATACATGCATACATACATACCCCAAACGATCTTTTCAAAGGTGAAATCTGTCTTATGTGTCAAAACCATTGTACAGTCATTCTGAAAACTAGGCTTCAAGTGTTGGAAATCTGTCATAACTTCTCCTCTGTCAAATATTGGTATTGTTTTCTCACCTAGCTGATGTTATTGTTTCCTCTTCACAATCTTGTTCTGGTTTCCTCACAAACAGAATGTTTATGCTTTTCCCACACGAAAGTTGCTGCAGTTCTTCTCTCCAATGTTGTTAAGGTTTCCTCACTAAAATGATGGTATAGATTCCTTGTGGAAATGTTACTATGGTTTCCTCACCCAAAGTCTTTTTTTATGATTTCCTTGCCGAAATGTTATGGTTTCGTGGCTCGTGGAGATGGTGGTGTAGTAGTCAACGGTGCGATGTAGACCAGTTGTGTTCCACCAATGTGACTGCCATATCTGTACCTTTCTGTCACATATGTAAGGAAGTCGAACACCGAGGCAAAACTACGAGAGGACAAAACAAAGGCATGAAAGTGCGAACTTCGACATCGCCGTTGTTTTGCGCTTTCGTCTTTTCTAATTGAAGCAAGACTCGAAAGAACAAAATGGCGAAAGAAAAGTACGAAAGGGCGTGGTCAAAGTACAAAAGGGCCAAGTGGAAAAAGACTCGTTGTTTTCGTACTTTTGTAGTGGTTTGGCCTCGCACTTTTGTCTGGTCCGTTTGTTGTTTGTTAGTTTCGCATTTATTTCTGGTCTAAATAATCAGTAGAAAGAACGTAAGCACTATCGGCTGCCATACGTATGGGAATGTTTGTCAGTAAGTTGCCAAATGTCTGTGGGTTTTCTCCAACCATAAACCATGTAAGAAAGTCAGCGTGGCGTTAAACAAGAATACATAAATCAATAAATATACCATAAATCGAAGTGCCTTTCCAGATTCCCTTTAGCTAAAACAATCAAACTATATTTCCACACGTTCATATGTAGTTTTGATGCTTTGAAGATTGGAAGGACAATAAAACCCCAGTTTTTCAATCTTAAGGACCTATCAAGTGCAGGTTCAGTCCCGGCCTTGGATGGATTCGTCTGTTCCCATTGATTGCCCAACCTGGGTTACGACAATCGCTTGTGTGACCGTTTCCGTAGACTACCTGTTGTTGAAGATCACTTGTCTTCTAGGTGACGCACAGTATGTGGACAAGTTTGTGAATGACCAGCCAAATGTCGGTGGTTCCCTGGATACCCCTTTGATGGTTCCTCCAGCCATAACTACGACCATCGTTTCGTATGAAACCCAAGTATGTTCTTAGAAAACAATCGGGAGCATATGAACACCCTCTGTTGTTATACCTCGCCAGGTAAGCTGCTTTGCATGGTGGTCTGATAGTAAGAACATCCACCTGGAGGTCAAGAAACTTGGGTTTAAACCCTTGTCGGGTCATACCCAAGAATTAAAAAATGGTACTTGTTGCTGCTTTGCTTGGCGCTCAACCCTGAGGGGTAAGAGCAATGAAACACTACTGGTTGGCTCGGTGTGTGATACGGGTGTCATGTCTGGTGTGATTAACATGGAACTTCAGTGGGGCCAGCAGGAATGGACTCGCCCTGTCACAAGAACACACAGTACTGACAAACATATTGATTCCCCTTCGGAAGAAATTGTTAAATCCGACGTAAAAACCGAAACCTACTCACATACGTACATACCTCAATATTAACTGAGCCCTAAGCCGCTAGTGACCAAAAAGACTGGATATAATCACTGGACTTCTTTTAAGATCTATGAAATATAGCAACAATGCCTAAGTATCACCGACCTAAAGGAAAGTTTCTCTGTTGTGTAAATGGATGATTGGGTTTAACGTCACCTTGACAGCATTTCAGATTTTTTTGTAGCGATTCTTTTGCTTCATTAATTGGGTATTAATGTCCTTTTGACACTATTTGGGATTATCACGACGCTGCCTCCTTGTGGCAAGCCGACAAATCCCATGTCACCATATCTATAGTGATGTTTCAATGGAAAGCCACGCCAGTACTTAGCCCATTCCTTTCAAGATGAGCGTCAAGTTAGAAAAAGCGTAATGGCCGAATTAAAGCCTTGCAATTGACTCGAATTAGAATTCAGCCCTCTGTCTATCGCATCGCATGCATGTATTAAGTAGATGCCCAATAGGCAGGGTATGAAAAGTCCTTTTACTTGTATATGGCACACCAGCGAAACAAAATCCTAGAGGGAAACTTGCATCGGAACAATTCAAAGTGCCACATATTACACAAGACAAAAATCGATACCGTTAAGCAGTAGCGCTTGCACAAGGAAAGACTCTTTGCTACTTCGCAAATGTTGCAAGGTGTTCATAAAGGTTTGCCCTCAAGCAGCGGGCAACAAAACGAATCTGAGCGAGACTTAAGTGTGTAAAAATGTTGCTCGTTGTCTCCGCGTTACTGGTCCAGTTACCACGGCTTACCCCGGGAAAACCAGCGCCGATTACAATTTGCTCATCGCCTGAAGGGGGATGCGATGGGAGGGAGCAGTAACGTAGAACTTCATTCATCCATTTGTTTACGGTGTGTTGTCTTAAATAATGAAAGGTCTGACTGTATAACTGTAAAATCATTGTTCGGATAAAGAATTTGAATCTTCCAAACATAGCCAGTTCCAAGATTTAGACAAGTCAAGTATTTGAAAATAGTGGCTCATTCAACCACAGGAAGTGGATGCGTCACCGATTGTGGGGTAAGTGATGTGTGGAGACATTGCATCGGGGGACCATAACACAGCTGCAAGATGGAAGAGAACCCCAAACACATGTGTGGTTTAATGTTGACTGTGACATGAACAAACAGATATGAGTCCGACTACAACATTTAAAAATGTCTGAAACTGAAATTAAAATTTGAAATTTGACATAAAAGATGTGGCCTATTTCTCACAACACTCAACAAGTTAACACCTTGCTCTCAGGGACTGAGCTCTTACTCCGGACAATCAAGTAAAATACCCGTGAAGGCATTCTTAATCACGGCGTTAAACGGCAATCAATCAAGCAATCAGTCAATCGATAAATCAGTCAAGCATAGATTCAAAACTCTAAATCAGGACACTGGATGAACAATAGCTCCGTTAAACAGGCCTTTGGACATGTTTCATACAAGCAGTATAATGACATCATTTTTAATGTCCGAAATATTTTAAATATCTTACATTAAAGGGTGACATTTTTCTTTCTGTTAGTATTTATCTGGGACAACTGCTCACCACTCGAATGTATAGAACAGAATCATCATGGTCATGGTTTTTACCAAGACTCTACCTTTTCTTACATAACATGCAGTTACTCGCAGACAGACTAGAAATCCATTGATTCCATCACGCCTACGTATTTATTGATTAATGCTCAAAAATGGACAATGGCAATAGAGTCCAGTCCTTTAGAATCTAATGTTAAACCTTGTTTGACTTTGGAGTATTAAATACCATTGCATCCGCAACGTAGATTTTCCCCGTCCTCGGAAATCACGTCTGTAACTACGGTTATTGTACGTACATTAGGAAGGGCATCATTTTGTAGGAAGGATGTTCCATCTACTGGATTCAAACGTGCAAACCGCATCTAATGCACTTGGCATGGTTTGTGGCCGAATGAAGATCTGCCCGAGTGTCGGACTTGGATGCTTAGCTTGTGGGAAATGCAGTGGGTGGAATACAAGGGAAAAGGGCTTCTTTTTCCAGCCATGAAATAAAAAGAAACTAGCAGAGTGGACACCTAAATAGGGGCATGATCAGTACTGTTCATATCAAGGGTTGGCGGAAATGCGAAGCTTTTAACATGATAAGTGGCTGCAAGGCTCGTTGTGAAGGACGAGAGACTCTGAACATCCATTAAAATGTCAGAAGTTAAAATTATCATGCACTTCTTGGAGCGTCTGTTGGCCTTGTGAAAGCATGAATGAGCTTCTATATGCGTGCGTGTTGTGGTTGTGTTTAAAGCCATATTAAGGAAGAATGGACTTTATATGCGATGTGGTTTTGTCAAAATCAAGTTGATTCCGAGAACAGAGGGGAGTGTGTCTCAATAGAGAATCGGACGCGTCGGTGACAGTTTCCTTGTTTAGGATGATGCGATTGCATGGGATTGTTACAATGATGCTTATGTAGGAGCACACACCTCCTCTAGGAGAATTTTAATATGAGTGTATATTCTACCATGTTAGTTTTATAAATCACTTGCCTTGATAGCCACGGCGTTCACCAGTGATGCCCCGCGTTTGAATCCTACAAGTGCCCTGTTGCCATAAATATGACAGCATATACTTGCTTTTAAACAGGCACGTCAGAGTGACACACAGCCAACCAACGCTTAGAGAAGGTTATCTGCTGTTTTGGGAATGACAGCACTCGTGGATAAACTCCGGATCTACCGCGTACAAGTAGAGACCCTAGCAATCTGGTCTTTACAATGAAACAAATCAGTTTACTTGTGTATGACAACAGCGAAACAGAAAAAAATCTTACCGAAAATCGTATCTGAATATTTCGGTGTGGCACACACTACAAACGATAAAATCGATCTTTTCACTTTCATTTGTTACTACTGTTACTGTGCGTACATTAAGGGGACAGCCGTTGGTAGAAAGCAGTTGAGAAAGGCAGTAAAAAGAAGGATATTCTATCTACTGGATGCAAAAGTACATACCGTGACTATTGCGCTCTCCATGCTGCGAGGCTCAGTGGAGATTAGCCCGAGTCCCGGACGTGGAGGCTTTGGCTGATAGGAACGATAGGTGGAATTAGATAAAAAGGGAAAATTTTTTTTGCTGTCAGGCAATAAGAAAGAATCTAGAATAACTCGACACCTAAATAGTGCTGTGATCAGAACCGTTGAAATCAAGTATTGGCGGAAAGACAAACCTTTTAACATGATAAGTGGTCCCAAGGCTTGGTATGAAATCTCTTAGAATCCATTAAAACGCCAACAGTTACTATTCTCTTGCTATTCTTGGACGTCTAAGATTTAAATGAACTTATACATGCGTGTAAGACGCGGTTTTGTTAAATGAAATTGATGGAGAATACAGCAAAGAATGGACAGCATGAGCGTTGATGTTTTGTTAAGATTATTGAGTGCAGAGGGGAGCATATCCAAGTAGAATGTCGGAGGGGTCGTGGACTGTTTCCTTGTGCAGGTTTACGCAATTGCATGGGGTTGTTACAATGATGGTTACGTTAGAGCAGACATCTCCTAGAAAAGACGTTTAATCTGAGTGTATGTTCTCTCTTCGTTACTTTTGTAACTGCCTTGTCATGGCTGTCAGGTTCTAGAACAATGAAGTATCATGTTTGAATCTAGGAGGTTTCTGTAAAATGTCGGCATAAACTGTACAAAGACTTTGAGACAGTGTTTCTGAACATATATGGTACTAATAAAACTTGGATTTACAAGTAGCCCGGAACAGACTATCAAGATATACTACAGTTCCCTCTTCTCATAGACGCTAGATCCAGGGCCACACCTAAGACCTTGAAAAAAAGGAAGTTGTAGCTTCCTGGTTTGGCGTTCAAGATTGAGGGGATAGTGCAACGATTACTTGACCCGTATGAGTATAATGGCTCTGGCGGGGCGGCTTACTTGCCTTCGGCAAGGCGTCTCAGTGAAACAGCAGTAGATAAAAGAGGGGTGTAAATCCGTCGCGCAATAAGGAGGCACATTACACATTTGTGCACTCTAAGGACTCCTTCGTCGTGAAATTGTTACGTACGACGTTACACCTAAGAACTCACTCACTCCCATAAACTCGACAACCGTCATTTAATTTATTTTGTGCTGAATTAAACACAAATGAAATACTTGAATAATTAAAGAAATAAAAAGGAAATCGTGAGTTTTAAGCTCATCGTTTGGAAAACGATTTTGTCGTTAGTCAGCTTACAATTTTGAATAGCGACTGGAGTGTCAACCTAGTCTGGTAGCAATGATCCTCATTATATAGATTAAATGCTAGCTCTTCCCGAAAGTGTAGTGTTTCACGATCTACTGTACAATTTATGATTGATTTTACTGGGTTTAGGTTTACGATTAAAAGTGGAGAAGAGGTGAGACGAAACTATCACTGTTTGCTGGAGATCTGACAAAATACCCTTTGGGCCAAATTTTCTTTCTTTCTTCTCTTTGTTTTTTATTTGTTTTTCTGTTGGTAATTCCACGGCTTTTATCGCATGAATTAGTCAGTTCCGGATGTTGATATGTTCATAGGATTCCGTTACTAAAACAAAAGGTTACTGACACCTAATAATATATAGACAAAGAAGAGAATAGTACTTCGATTGTAGACTTTTGTTCAACGACGTTCGATAAACCACAAATTCTCTTAGACTTGACAGACTTAGTCGAGATCAGAAGTAGGGCTGTACCTGGACCTTCGGCTTTCGAGACGGACGAGTTTTGCGTTTCGATGTTTAAACGTCATGGTGACGCCTCTTTGAGCCCTGGCCTCACTTCTTTACATAACGGTGAGACAAGTATGTGCAGATTAACTTGTTTGAGCATATAATGAAAACTCCCCTCGACAAATCACTTCTTCATAAAACAATTATTCTAGAGTATGTGCAGGACAACCCAGATAATTAAAATCATGTTTTGTCATTATGATACCACAAAGTCAGAAATCGAACAGCGGCATAAAGACAGGGAAACTGTTCTGTCCCAGTTCATCGCCATGTCGACAACATCGTACTCGACGAAGTGCCAGTCACATTAGAAAGTACCAGGCCGATCAACACCTATTTATCTTACGCTTTATACAAGTAGGCACCCTGCCTCTACAATGACACAAGTCTATACCCTTAAAGGAACATACCGCCAAAAGAAATTCGAATTCTTGAATTAGTTCAGCTAAATACAAAAGAGAGTTTGACTCCTAACTGAACCTCCTATTTTTTTGCGACAAATATCAATTAAGAGAATTATAAGAGGAAATCCGTCACTGGTCTAAACATGATAACATGCAAATGTGGCAGCGCAAAGATTCCCACATTGCAACGTTCGCCCCAGGATCGCATGTGTAAACAATATGACAGACTGAAAGCGAATTATAAATCTAGTAAACCAAAAAAACGACCTTCCTTTCTAACGATAATGCATTGAAAAGTATTCGTAATTCCCAAGGATATATACGACAGAACTGAAATTTAACATGGTAACATAATTGTAAGAGAATACCGTGTCTGACATTTTGAGTTCGCCGAACATCTCCCGTCGTCTAGGCAACTATGTGAGGTAACACAATCAAAATAGTCAAGCGTCTGCCAAGTTTCTGAATTTTATCCACTGGAATGAGTTGATGGTCGAAAGAAAACTCCAGATAAAACTGAACAAAACATTGTTCACTCAAGTCAGACACATGTCAGTAAACATCTGGAAATTTCAACTCTATATAGATGACCTCTAAAACAACAGCACAATTTTTTCGTAGTCGGCAATATGTTTTTTTAAGCATGCGGTACCGCTTGTCTCAAGGTGTTCATGAAGACGAGTCCCAATGAGACTTAAGTGTGTATAATGTTGTCCATTATCTCAAATTATGGGTCCCGTTACCACGGCTTCCCTCATGACAAACTGAGCTTATTACACTTTAGTCATTGCTTAAAAGTGGGACGCGATGGGAGAGAGCAGTAACTAATAACTCCGTTCAGATATTTGTGCACTGCGTATTCTCTTCTCTTGAATTAAGAACGTTCTGGTTGAACTGTAGACTCTTTACTGGGCCAAAGAATTTAAATTTCCCTGATGATGCTAAATATAGAACCAAAACGTAGGCACAAAATGTTAACAGAACTAGTACCGTACTCACCAAGTAAATACCGTTTCCTTGATAAATTAATAGTTTACACCTGACACCCAGGCACCCTATCCTAATAAGCCAGACTGCCGTTATATAGGTGAAAATTCTTATGTATTCCTTATGTATTTATGCGCCTTTCGACGCATTAAATTTGACCAATAGTCACGATTAATGATGCTATTCAACTTTGACGTCGTCACAATAGGTGGAGAACAGCCGGGTTAAATCCGCCAATGTTCATTCTCCACACGGGCAATGTGATTTGTGTCATTTTTTAATTACCCAAAACATCATACTCTGAAAGGTTTCTCTCCCTCGTTGATTTTGTTGCAAAGTATGTTATCACTTAGCGAACAGAATCATCATGGTCTAGGTTTTCACCAAGAGTATACCTTCTTGTATCAAAATATGCAGATACTGACAGATGAACGAGAAATAGCTGGATTCCAACAGGACTCAATTTTACTGAATAATACTCCCGAGTGTGGTTCTTCAGAATCTTATATGTGACAAAGTTTGACAAATTAAAGTATTAAATGCCATTGAATCTACAACGTGGAATCTCCCAATCACGTCTGTAACTACGGTCATTGTGTGTTCATTAAGGAGTATTTCCCTTGGTAGTAACTGGTTGATGAAGGCATGTTAGAAGAGGGATGTTCAATCTACTGGATTCAAACGTACAAACCGTGACTAATGCACTTGGTATGGTTCGTGACCGAATGAAGATCACCCCGAGTCCCTGACATGGATGCTTGGTTGATAACAACGGTGGGTGGAACCAGAAGGAAATATGGAAAGTTTTTTGAGAGGATGAAATAAAAAAGAAACCAGAAGGAATGGACAGCCAAACAGTGCTGTTCATACCAAACATCGGCGGAAATGTGAAGCTTTTAACATGACAAGTGGCTGATAAGTGACTGCAACGCTCGTTGTGGAAGAACAGACTTTCCCAAAATCCATTAAACCGCCAACACATGCAATTCTTGGGGAATCTGTCAGACGTGCGTTGGTGCGAATGAGCCTAGACACGCGTGTGCGTTGCGGTTTTGCAAAAATCAAGTTGACAGAGAAAACAGTATACAATACATGAGGGTTGAGGTTTTATTAGAATTACCTTTATTGGAAGAAAAGTGGCGATCATTGATAGTTTCCTTGTTTCCCTGTATCTAATGTGGACATTTTTATATGGTTACCCCACTGAAGCATAATGTAGCGACACGTGACGCGAGGACAGAACAGCAATTGGCCTGTTGACTTTTGCTGAAGCACAATCAGCAAGCTCCAGGATTGTCATTTATTAGCCGAGCTGGGAATTGGCCTTGGATCAGAATCTTCCGGTTCCGACGAGGACGCGCGGTTATGACATCATGATGACGTCACTTTGTGCCGTGACATCGACGCTTGACGGAACGGTGGCGCAGATGTGTACAGTTAATTAAACATGGGCGGGTGCTATGTGTACATATAAACAAAGTTTTCACCGAAAGATGACCTTCATTTCCTGAAATGATTAGTTTAGATCTTGTGCAAGGTAAATCAAAAAGAAAAGTTACCTGTCACCATGACGTCATAAAAGACTTACAGCATACAAATCAAAACAAGAGGAGAAACGACAGTGAGAGAAATGGCAAATGTTCACACGTAACCGGTGAAATATGTCTCATAGTTTTGAAATTTGAAGATCCCGTAATGTTGGCACAGAAAGATGGGTAGACTTATCTGTCACACGGACACAGGGCCGACCAATTTCTAGCCTATTTTTCATTATGCTGGTCACTAATCGAGGTTGTACGAAGATTGCGTAATGTTTCAAGAATGACAGGACTCGCTACTGAACTCCAGATCTAACTCTTAAAAGCATATTTCCTAGCTAACCGGTTTCACACATGCGTAAACCACTATCGGAGAGTAAAAATGAGAAATAACTGGCTTGCTTAACTCTCAGATCTGCGATAGGCCTTACACAAGATCAAACAAAGAAACACAAAGGCGCCTGAATAAGTTCAACACATGTATTCTAACAAAATATACAAATACTTCAACTGACAATAATATACAAAACAATACAAATAATTACAAAAATATATGATGTCTTCCTGATGATAGCGTCTAAATCCAGATGGAATATTCCAGCTTCCAAAGGCGAGTCAGCGCACGTAAATAAAGAATCCCGTCAAGAGGAATTCTCTAATCGAAGGATGACAGCCCGAAAAGTGGGCACGATACTCTGACGATGGTTGGTCCACAATTGCCTGTGATTGTGTAACTTTTCGGAGCAAACGGTTTGACAGTAGGGTCGATATATGAATGTTTCACTTCTCAGAAATATACGCAGTGTCATTTTTAGGGTGAAATGGGACAAACTGTACGTACTCGCACAAAGAAACAATGAGCGGTACAAGCTCCAAAGAGCGCCTCAGTAAATGAGCAAGTGGCGAAACACAAGCTCACAAAGTGCTACCTACAGAAAACAATGCTACATGTCCGACGTGACAAATGTTGCAAGGTGTTCATAAAGGCTTGCCCCCAAGCAAATCTCAGCAAGCTAGACTTAAGCGTGTAAAAAATGTTGCTCATTGTCACCGCGATGTTGGTCAAGTTAACACGGTTTGCCCTAGAGAATCAGTAGTTGCCGACAACACTTTGGCCATCGTTTGAATAGGAACAGCAACGTAAACGTTCTTTCACTTGTTTGCGTGGGGCGTGCTCTCTTAAATCATGAACGTTCTGGCTAAATAACCGTGCAATCTTTGCTCGGCAAAACAATTTGACTGTCCCTAATAAAGGTAAACAAAATTTCAAAATTTAGGAAAGATATGCAAAGAATTGGAAAAAATACGCACGTTGTAAATATCGTTCAATTATACATTAAAGGCTTACTCCTGACACCACGATTTCTAAATAAACCTGATCACAGTGATATATGTACATTTATTCTTCTTATTTATTTACTTGACTGGTGTTTTACGCCGTGCTTATAAATATTTCACTTATACGATTGCGGTCACCATTATGATTTGAGGAAGCCGGACAGAGCCCTTGGACGATTGTCCAAGTTTTTGTCATGACACTAGATGAAAAATAACTTCGTTTCATCAGTCAGTGTCCAATCTTCATACAAGCAGATTGATTGCAGCAATATATACTTTCTGAAATACCTTGAACATCTTACTCTGAAAAGTAACATATGGCCACCCATTAGTATTTTTGATATAGAATGTCCGCCTATTTCCTGGTGGGTCAATGCAATCACCAAGATTATACATTTGTAACACAATGACCGACACAAATACCTTTATGCGAACACGCCTCATTGTTTATTTATTAATGTTCCGGAGTTCACGCTGGCAGTAGAGTGCAGTTCCTCAGACTCTAATGTAGGGCCACGAGTGATAGATTAAAGTATTAAATATCATTGCACCCGCAATGCAGATTTTCTCAAAATCGGGAAATTACGTCTTTAACTACGTTACGAAGAATTTTCTATCTACTGCATTCAATACACGGAGTAAATATCGTTCAATTATACATTAAAGGCTTACTCCTGACACCCTGATTTCTAAATAAACCTGACCACAGTGATATATGTATATTTATTTTTCTTATTTATTTATTTGATTGGTGTTTTACACCGTACACAAGAATATTTCATTTATATGACGGCGGCCAGCATTATAGTGGGTGGAAACCGGGCAGAGCCCGGGGGAAACCCACGACCATCCGCAGGTCGCTGACGGACCTTCCCACGTACGGCCGGAGAGGAATATTGCATTCAAACGTACAAACCGTGACTAATGCATTTAGTAAGGTTCGTGGCCAAAGAAGATCACCCCGAGTCCCTAACATGCATGCTCGACTGAAAGCAACGGTGGGTGGAACAACAAGGAAAAGGAATTTTTTTGAAAGAATGAAATAAAAAAGAAATCAGAAGAAGTCAACAACTAAATAGAGATATAATCAGTGCTGTTGAGGCTAAGGATTGGCGGAAATTCGAAGCTTTTGACACGATAAATGCAAGTCTCGTTGTGCAAGAATATAAACTTTTTGAAAATCCATTAAAACGCTAACAGCAAGCATTATCCTCCTATTCTTGGATGGTCTGTATGACTTGATTGAGCTTATACATGCGTGTGTGTTGTGATGTTGTTAACATGATGCTGACAGAGGAGAATGGGTGGCATGTGCGCTGAGGTTTTGTTATGGTGACGTTGATTACGAGTACACAAGAGATTGTATCTATGTAGAGAACCCGATGCGTCGTTGACAGTTTCCTTGTGCAGGTTGATCCGATTGCTTGAGAATTCATTGCTTTTGTATGAATGTATGTTTTCAGTTTGTTAATTTTGCATAACTGTCTTCCTTTGATCGTCAGTCACTTGAGCACTGAGGTCACGTGTTTGAATCTAGTTTTCTTCTGCAACATAAACGTAACAGCCGCCATTTAATATATTTAGTACGACGTAAAACACTAATAAATAAATAAATCGAAAAAGTCACATCGGTATGAGTTTTAAGCGCATTGAAAGAAATGTTTGATTAAGTCTACATTTTTGAGTTACAAGGTTACCATAGAGACATTCAACAGGTTCTAAGATTGTCAAATCCAGAATCAACAACATCCAAGACTGTCATAGCCACAATCGACAAGTTCCAAGACTGTCATAGCCACATTCAACAAGCTCCACCTTTGTCATATCTATTACAAAGTTAGTTCCAAGACTGTCGTCGCCGCAATACACTGGTTCCAAGATAGAAGGCCGAGTCATGATTAGAAATCAAACTGGGGCCGAATGTTCGGTATTCGAGGCGGGTGATCTAGAATCTCGATAATACGAGAATTTCAAGTTCCGGTGTTACGACATCAAGGTGATCGACGGTTGGTTAAATCAGTTTTAACAGTGTCAGTGTAAAAAATGACCATTCGTGCCTAACAAAATTCCGACCATGTTAAAATGCACTGATTCGCCCCACCCTGCTTTAATCGCGGCGTAAAGGAATACGAAAATACGTACACCAATAAGCAGACACGGAGATTGGTCTACACTTGTACGTGTGTACATACACCACTGTTACGTGTACTTGGCAGGTTTGTTTTAATTTACATTTTGCGGCAAAATGGCTCCTTTCAGTTGTCTGCGTTTTGCATAATTCTCTTAATATAGTTAGGATTTTGCTGTCTGTTGGAGGACGATTTGAAGTTCCAGGCATATGTTACAGGAATGCTTGTCAGCTCAACTATAAAGGGGCATTACTCTGCCGAGTAATGGGCAAGCTACAGACAAAATACCATCTGAACATCCGGCCATCCGTGTAGCGATTTGCAGCAGAACATAAATCATAAAAATCAATAGGGCCAAGCCTGTTGGCCCAAATGTTATAGGGTATCTGAAACCAAAGGATTTGCCTTGAACTTTCTATTCAATTCAATCAAAAATAATTGGATAGAATTACAATATTAACTCAAATTATTACGTTATCGGTGGGTGTCGTTTGGTTGGTAGAGATTAATCAAATTTTAAGAATCTTGGAAATCCAAGGTTATTTTTACGTGCTAGCATCGTGTCATCGCTTTGTGCCATCGCGCAATCGCTTCGTGCCTTCGTGTCATCCCTCCGTGCCATTGCGCAATCGTTTCATCGTGTCATCGAGACATCGTGTCACGGCTTCGTGTCATTGCCTTCCCAAAAATACTCACGTGACCAGAGCAGTGCATTGTGGTCTTTATTTTCATTTTCTAAAATGATACTTGTCAATCCTTTTTATACACACCCATTTGGATTTGTATAGCATCGGGCGTGTAATCTTAACCGTGTAGGCGCAGGAAGCCTTTGGACACGTAAACAACACAAGCTCAACGCATGGGTATGTTGGAAGTCCAACTCATAATGTTAAGGTGCATTAACCTCGGTTTCAACCACAAGAAATCATTGCCTCGGGTGACGTCATAATTATTTAAAAAAGCACTCACTTGCTGGATATTGGCCTCAGTTCAATATGTTTTGACAGCAGGGTTTTAGGGCTGGATGTGAGGAAACTTTGTTATAAAAAGCGATGTAGTCTATTCGTTGAGACAGTAGTGTTGGCTGTGTTACTGCGTGGAGTTTGTTCTAACCACATGTTGGCGCCCCTATTGTAAAACAAAGTACTCGCAACGCCCATTCCCCAGCTTGCCACTTGTTCTTGAATAATTATGACGTCACCCGAGGCAATGGGTTCTTGGTGTTGAAATCAGGTTTATGGAGTTTAACATTATGAATTAGGAAAAGTATTCAAACTGACTTTTCCTTGCAATAATATAAACGTACGACATCAGTTTGTGAAGCTTTGGTGTTACGTGTCAATAAGGAAAGGCAATTTGGGTAGCCAGTATGATTTTACAGATACACGAATACAGACGACTGGCTAAGAGAAATAGATTATGTAATAATAAAATGTATGTACCACACTGCACCAGGTCACGTTTCTTATGGTCTGTGGCACGATGACGCGAAGCGATGATACGATGGTACCAAGCGATACATAGTGTCACGTCCTGCCATCAGATCATCGCTTCCTGCCATAGTGCCATCGCTTCGCCATATCGTGCCAAGGCTTTCCATCATCGTGATATCGCTTGGCATCATCTTGACACCACTTCGATCCATCTCCGGTCGATGGAACGATGGTACGATGATGGCCTTATTCGGCTTCCATACATAAGCGATATAATGTATGTCAAATAATGAGTCAATTTTGAAGGAATCATCTTCGAAGTTTTGTCTTATTCTAGAAATTTATCGGAGATAGGTTTCTTACTCCCTCTTCAGCGATAATGCAACTTTCTCGTATGGTGTAAACAAGTTACATACCGGCAGCGTTTACAGGACACGTATGGGCGTAATATCCATCACCGGGTATCCTAGAGGAGCAGCCTGGGACCGATTTCACACAGCAATTTCTGACTTCAGTCGAAATTTAAAATGCGATCTTAAAGCTTATTTCTCGGTATTAGAAATTAAAATTTTGTGCACTTTATCAATGTTATTTTAAGATATATGTGTGTAAAGTTCAACTTCTAGTACCGAAAACTGAGCATTGTGAAGAGGTTTTAAATTTTGAGTAAAGTCACAAACGGTTGTGTGGAATCGGCCCGTGTTGTTCAAAGGTGTTTGTCTACCACACCCTAGAATCTACGGGTCGCTGGTTCAAACCTGGCCTTGGGCAGGAAACTTGTACATTTCTTCGCTCTCTCTGCTTAAGGGGTTTTGATAACAATAAGTAGTCGACGCCACAGGCGGGACACGTTCGTTGAAGATCACTAGTCTTCCACCAAATATGGTGTCCAAATCTGTACATCACATATGGCAAAAGCTTGTAAGTGACTTGCCAAAGGCCGGTGGTTTACCCTGGTTTCCTCCACCCATAGAACAAATAACCAACGTGTATGGCGTTAAACAACAATCAAATAAGTAAATATATAAGTAAATTATATTTGTGCTATCTCCGCTACCATGGCGACATATTTCTTTTTGGTGACCATAGAGTTCTCTACAAAAAAATAATATTAAGACGATTATCTAATTGGTAAACAAACCATATTCACAAGTGATCTCCTACTGTGTACAAAAAGATGACTACGAATTGATCGTCTGTCTATCCTTGTTTTGACCCCTAGATTTCTAATTTCATCGTAATATTCTTTTTATTTATCGTATCGATGATTCCAGTATATTTTAGACTAAAGTGTCTATGAACCAAGTAATGGAACTGGCGTTTGTATGCCTAATGATTATTTTTCTCAGTGAAAATCTTTTTTCTAACCCATATAAGCTTGTTCAGGATAGCACAAGTGAATCACACGTTGTGGTCACTAACATACGGTGTAAATCAGTAAACATACAAACAAATAAATGAATGAACAACAAAAAAGAACAAACCAAAATAAGATTTCTATTATTGACTAGGGTTATATTAATTACATTTCGTTTGAGTCCTGACACTTTGCCGAATGCAGGCACGAGTAACTTCCCTTGTATAGGAATCGTCTAGTTCGCTCACTGTACAGAAGACATCCTCTTTGGGTGCAAAATAAATTTCAAGTCTCCTAGTTTCTAAGGCATGCACAAGGATCCAAGATCGATCTCCAATGTTCCTGTGGAAAACGGACTTCTCAGACTTCAAATGGCTTTACTTATTCCAATGTTACTTGCCTCCTTGATTCTGTTATTTTGAAATAGGAGTTTCTTAAAATACAATAATCTGCCACTCACTTGGAGTGTTTGTCAGTTTATTATATATTACTTACATCACGAACGGCTCATTCAGGTGACAAGAGAAACATGCCCATAAAGCAAGATCTGCTAGTTCCATAATCACATAATTTAACGCAAAGCTGTTACATCAACAAAATATATTACATTTACCAGTGGCGAGTGCACAGTGTGCTAACATACAAACATAAGGTTTCCTTATACCATTGCTGGCTGTACAGAGGGTTTCCACATCAACAAAACATATCTCTGTACTCATTGTAGGTTGTCTAAATAATATACTCCCCCAAAATAACAATAAAAAACGTATAGGTGACATCAGATATTGACATAAACGTCCACTTGGCGTCTGGTGTCATCGTTGAATGAGTTTTCTCACTGCGGAAAATTACAAATTTCACCTATGCGTTTCTTTTATGGTACCCTATACTTGCTCCTAGTTAGCTTGACATGCGGTCCCAGGGGAATCGGGTAAAGTTTTCGTTGCAGTTGGAAACCAGAGCTCAATGCGCCTTAATATTTTACTGTATATACGTGTGTTACAAAACATAATATAACAGACATACATTTTAAATAAGTGATATTTAAAAGTATACAATAAATCAGCTTTACGGTTATTCACTTAGTAAAACTTAATTTACTTTAACGAAACAATAAGGTTATCGGCAATTTTCAGACACACCGCATGCTGTGTAGTGTGCAGATGACAAGTGGTAACGAAATCATTCAGATTGCTGCAATGTAGATTTATTTCAGTGTTTTCTGTGCCCAAAAGGCGGGAAAGACTCAGCAAAATTATATTAATAACACAGCCTATAACGCTGAAGAGTGTGGAAAGGTACGAAATGGAAATACGTATAGCTTTAGAAGATATAACAATAGTGTTGGAAATCATAATCAGTAAACGTCCAGTTATATACATTCATGTATGGCTGATTATAATCTTAGTGCTCTACACGTTCCAGGCCACATTTTCAACATATGTTGTTATTTGACCAATAATGTTAAGAACAAATACATGTAACCGGTCAGTTTGCTAACCGTTTATATAAGACAATGTTTTGGTATACGCTGAAATATTAAAACAAACTTAGAGGAGGAGAGAAAAATTGAAAATATCGGGTCCAAATTCATTTTTGGTTTTGAAAGGTGTAATTATAGCCAAGCTTTTAATAAGCTTAACAAATGTAATTCTTCTTCTTTGGACATTGTTCTCCTTTTCAGGTAACGGCATCGGTCGTACATATTCTCACATAGTATTGTTTAGATTGTCTAGAAATGGCCTGGGACGTTAGACGGGACCTTTACTCGTTGCTTCTTTCTTCTGATGGCTCTATCTCGGCGTCTTCCCAAATCCCGTTTAATGCAGAGGACGTGTCATCGTCTTCTCTCTTGTAAAGGGCACCCATTCCTGAATTATGCCCAATGCGGTCAAATGAGCGTTTGTACAAACTTCCCATGCCAGTACTGTGTCCAATACGATCAAAAGCACGTTTGTACAAGCTACCCATTCCAGAACTATGTCCAATACGGTCAAATCCTCTTTTGTACAAACTGCCCATTCCGGTAGCGTGTCCAATGCGGTCAAATCCTCTTTTGTACAAACTGCCCATTCCGGTGGCGTGTCCAATGCGATCGAATCCTTTTTTATACAAACTGCCCATTCCGGTAGCGTGTCCAATGCGATCAAATCCTCTTTTATACAAACTGCCCATTCCGGTAGAGTGTCCAATGCGATCAAATCCTCTTTTATACAAACTTCCCATACCCGACGCATGCCCTATACGATCAAACCCTCTCTTATATAAGCTGCCCATCCCGGTGCTATGACCAATTCGATCAAACGCCCGTTTCCGAAAATTCCCAATGCCGCTGCTGTGGGAAATACGATCAAACCCGCGTTTGGGGGATTCATCTTCATTTTCGGACGTTCCGTCTTCAAGTTCGTTTGGTGGGAAGGCTGTATCTTCTTTGGAGAAACCCCCCTGAAGCATCATATTACCAGAAAGTCCTAAACTGTCATCGTCACCTATAGCTGACGCCTTACTACTCTGAAATGTAAATTGAAAGATATTAAATGGGCAAACCTAAGCGAAAGCTGAATAAGAACTTGCGACTCCATTGTGCTAGTATAGACACTTGTGAGAGACAACTGAACTTGTCAACCATGTCTACAAAATTATAATAGTTAGTCAGCTAATCCTTAATTTTGAATTTTTACTCTTTTTCCCAGCGGAACAAGACATAAGAAGGACTCGCATGAGGCACACGGGTTTGGACAGAGACTCGATTTCCCCCTCCACTGTTAGTGTGGCCCCGGTCACAGTAAGCTGTCGATGATACTCATTTTTGCCACTTGTTTCCTGTGAATATGGTGTGCATATCTTTACACTAAACGAGGTAAAATTCTTTAATAATTTTCCGAAGACATTTGTTATTGTTTTTTGTTATTGTTGTTTTTTGTTATTGTTGTTGTTGTTATTTTACTATGACGTCAATTTCATCCATCCATGCAATGTTGAGTTTGGCGTTAAACAAGAACAAAATAATTTATGCCTGATATACGTTACACATTTTTGTAGTTTTTCTGAGGGGTTTGTACCTCTGGACCACTGAATGCTGCGCAATTGCCGGATATATTATTTCAATACCTGTGATGATTTTAATGAATATGTATGTCTGGCTGTTTATGAATCCTGTGCACAAAGCTGGAGTTAAGTCCTCCCTGGCTCAGGACCCTAAAGTGTTAAACTCGGGTACATCGTGGCACGCCAGTAAGGCAATGTGTCAATCACCTATAATTCAACCCTCGATCCATGCGCTGCTTGACACAGACTTGACACACTTCTTTTATGAGTTGCAAGATTTTACCCAGATTTTGTTCTTCCGAAATTTTCAGCATTTTTATTGGTTGAATATTAAAAGTTGAGAAAATTATATGCAAAGAAAACATAAAATGTTGATATGAAATATATTTCAGAATAAAGAACAATAAACAATGTCCAAGAAAATAGCTTGATTTTTTAAAAATGTTTCTTATATTTTTTCAGATGAGTAAAAAACATATGAAGCATTCCCTTCTATGGTCTCCGTGGCTTTTTCTCACCGTATAATGTGATCACTGAAATTTCATCAAATTTTATGGTATACTCAATACACACACAGGGCTATTATAATGTATGTACATACATAGATATGAAAACATTCTTTAAAAGTGCCCTGAAGCAACTATTTCAGGCAAAAACTATGGTGTAATGGCATGTATATCCAACAGACCAACTTAGAACCCGGTGTTATATACACAGGCTCCATAGACAGCTAGAACTTTTACTTTTATTCAAAATGTCGAAAATCTGGTAACGATATGCCTCAGTGAGGCTGGCTGTTCAAATACGTGAAAGAAAGTTATAATTTTTTCTTTTGAGGTTATCGTCTATAAAGTGTTTTGGTAAACTAAAATAAAATCAAGGCATTATCCTGGACATTGTTAACTGGTCTTTATTTATTCGGAAACACACTTCATGTCACCGTTTGCATATATTTGTTTCTTTGATTGGTGGTTTTTGCCACACTCTCGAATATTTTACTTATACCAAGGTGGTGAGCATTAGGGTGTGAGGAAACCGGGCAGTTTTTATGCCATTTTCAAGAATATTTCACTTATAGGTCATTGATTTACTTAAATTCAGATGAAAGTCACAAGTGAAAGATCAATTTAATACAGGAACATATGTAGAAATCTACTGAAACTCAATGGGAGAAATTAAGATTTTTTTTGTCGTAAATATCACCCGAAGGAATAACACAAAGCAACTGATCAATAAGTTAAGCTTTGGCCTACAGCAAGTTATTCTACGCATTAGATCCACACTGAGGTTCATTACCTTAATGACGACCAAATCTTTACCACACTGAAGGTTTTCCAAAAAAACTCCAAAAGTATTGATTCGGGTTATGTTTTTTTTGTCACAGTTAACTTTCTGCTTTGCTTTAAGCGAGCACTTGTACTGGTGGACTCATCCAGCTTGTGCTTTCCCTCTACGCGTTGTATATTCCTTGCTGGAGAACGGAAACTCACAAGACTTATTCAAACAAGTATAAGACCCATGCCTGTAGACGACACGTGAAGTCTATAGGAATGTCACTATTGATACAAATGTCATGCTGGTGAAGCCACGGCGATATGGGGCGTGTAATTTGTTATTCTATTTAAGCGTTTGCATGAACAGTTACAACAAAACCCTAACTAAGGTAAATTTACAACAGGCCATATTTCTCGAGTTAGGTGCGATCATTAGCGAATTACCACACTGTCATCGTTGCTCTTTTTGCTGTAAATCTTTCTTCTTTTTAAACTCCTTCTAGGGTACAGTATATATGTACTACTTTTTGGCTTCTCCATTAAGGTTTTATTCTGTCCGTCTAGCGGTTATATCGTAAGGAACAACACTCCACATTGAAAACGATCATACAGCATGACTGCCAGAGTCCTCCGGCTATATTACACTCGTGTATATAAGGACTGCGGTCTCGTTTCCAAGCCGAGAGGATTCAAATATCATTTGCGTCTTAAGTATTGTGTTCTTGCATCTGTGGAGAACTCCCGAGTCTAGGGTGTAACCAGGGTCCTCAAATATATGCATAGGAAGGTGAAGTGACCCGGACAACTAGTCATAGGGAGATTTATCACGTCGAAGTCAATATTATCAATACCATGAGCCATACCGTCTATTATCTATGAGGCATTACTCTTCGGTACAGATGCACAGAAACACAGACACGAAAAATCCACAGAAAGAAAAAGCATGTTCTCTTCTCGCTCATTGCATCCTGAAGTACCGTCGTGAGAACCCTTGAAGATTTCAAAGTGCACAGTCTCTATGACTTTAAACGCGCGGTCAGCCACAATTACATGAGGGACTCCAGGCTTCTCTTCAACCACAGCTGCTATTCGAGCTTTGCACAGAGCCTTGTGATTCCTTTGCTTGTAATTAACGGCGACACCTATTCAATTTAAGTTCATAGATTACCCACCTGGATGGCGCTCAAGTTAAGTGAGGTCATTTACAGGTGGATTAGACGAGGACAATCCAAATGAGTAAGGTTGCAATCGAGGGTTAATGGATAGGACTTGAATTGTTACATCGATTAGAGCAGGATAAATCGCAACGAGTCTTTGAAACTGTAGGTTTATGCCATCAAAGAGGAATGCTTGGGAGATAGAGAGAAAGTCACTCATGGTGATTGCCGCTGAATAGTCAGAAAATGCAACAAAAACACGCACAACCGGATGTAGAAGACGGTTTATTGTCCGACAGTTGATCAGAAGTGTAAGCAGGTAACTCTGAATGTATGGCCAGACAGCGTTCTTATTTATACATTTATACTGAAAATTGTATTTGCTAAATTCTCGTTAATTTAAAAAAAAACGCGAAATATAAATATTTATCCGAATTTAAATAATCAAAACATTTAATGACAACATGCTGTCAAAGTAGTCCGGAAAACAGATTCATGCACATCAAATTATCCTTGGGAGAAACAAGATTTAACGCCTTGGAGAACGGGTATGTAATTTAAGTCATGTATTGTAGAATAGGATGGGACATTTACGATATTAGTGGATATAAAATGAATGGAATCTCCGCGTGTTTACCTAAATTTCGGACGTTATTTATCTTTAAGTGACGATGAAGGACGACGTGACAACGAAGCACTGCAGATGACATTTTTCAACATCTCTCAGTCGGTCGACGTGGAAACCATACGTATAATGTTCGCCAGGGTTTGCCTTTGGGAACAGATTAAGTTACAGTTAAGATTTATAGTTATAGTCTGGTTTAAAACAAAGATGATAAAGCATTTAAAATAATGAAATGGACAACGTTACACGAGCTTGTAGATTTTTTCAGTCCTTCCATGATGAGATTTTCCTCGTTGTTGGCAGCATTTTTGCGATAGTATCTACAATTACGACAGTATATCCGTTTTTTTTTTTTATAGTTTTTAGCATTTGTTTGCCAGTACCTCAAATTGTGGAATGACACGTGCACTGCCACTGACCACGTGATTCATTTATTTCAGTCTGCCCGAAACCTGCGGATGGTTTTTCTCACACTGTAATGCTGGCCGTCGTCGTATTAGTGGAATATTTTTGAGTACGACGTAAACCAATAATTGAACAAATGAATAAATAAATTCATTTATTTCCTATCCTATAGAGAGAGGGACTACTACAGGGTCAATCCGATTTACTCATGTTTTGTCGTCTTTATACTGCTGGATTAAACATTGCTCTGTTAAAGTGAAAATGCAAACGGATCAGCATTTAAAGTCTTAAAATGATGCATGTCAAATGCTGTAAAATGTCAGCAAGTTGATAAATTACAATATTTTAACACTTAAAATGCGAAATACAACATCTGAAAGTACTACTTTGACATAAGACAGGGTTAGATAATAACTAAGTTTTGTACGCATTTTGCGGCCGCATTGGTGAGAGGCTCTTGGGTCACTGCGCAGCGCTGGAGTGCTAGTCCCCTCAGGCAAGGTTATAACGTTATTGAAGTCATATCTAACATTCGAATTTTTAGATAGTTAGAAACCTCACGCCGACATGTACTCGTGCAAAAGCCTTTCTCGATGTGGGCACATTTACAGTGCTACTTCGTGGGCGTGGATTCGGCTGCGGCTTTAAGTCTGGAAGTTTAACAGGCACCTCGTAAAGGGCGGTAGCTTATTCCGTCTTGCCAACTTTCCTCCAGCCATAAACAGGACAACATTATATAAGTCAAAACACCTTGAGAACACAATTAAACAGCTATCAAACAAATATATCAAATATCTCTGAAAGCCAACGATTCTAATACATACATACATACATACTTACTTACATACATACATACTTACATACATACATACATATGGTTAAAACATACGGCTGACAGATTACCAGACAGAATACGGGAAAAGCTTTGGACCAGTTTCTCGCGCTTTTTCGTTAGCGTAAGAGACCGTTTTGATGACCTAATAGTTAGAGCGTCCGCCTCGAAGTCGGCAATCTTAGGATCAAATCCGCGTCGGGTCATACCAAAGACTTTAAACATGTTACTTGTTGCTGCATCGCTTGGCGCAGCACGGATGGCTAGAAAACAGGATGGGTTGACACGGTTTCACTATAATGTGAATGGGCGGGGTGTCATGTCTTGTGTCTTAGGCATGAAAGTTCAGTGGCTGTAGCACTTTGGCGGCAAGCATTCGCCCTGCCACAAGAAAACACAGTGTATGTACACACACCTAATATGTCATATTACTGAAAAGTGTGAAGCGCAACGTAAAACCCTAAGCATTCATTCGTGCATTTGTTATTGTAGGGCCAGAAACTTGTGGCAATCAAATAAAGTTTTATTTGACTTTAGCTATAATAATCGTTATTACCGTGAGTAGTGCATATAGCTAAAGTAATCGCAATATGCCCATTAAATCCAGGATCTTACTTCAGCAGACGAAAAATAATTGCGCGGCTCTATAATTCGCCAATTATAAGACAATACTTTCTCCATTGGATGGTGTTTTTGCGCCTCTGCGATCAATACACTGTTTATAACGGCAACACTCATTAATCTAGAAAAAAAACACAGTTACCCCAAGGTTAAACTTGAAGAACAGGATACATGTATATCAGAAAATATTATACATAAATAACAGCAGCTATTTCTGGCCTGGGAGTTAAAGTTAAACAGTGCGGCTATACCTGACAATGCCTATGCAAATGAGGGACGAAAGCTCCAGATAGAGGGAAATGATCTGTCTGATTTTGATCAGGGTTTTGTGTAGTATAATGAAACTTCTGGAATACCAAAATACATTTAAACGTCCAAAAAGTCCTGTTTCGTTTTTTTTTTCGCTCAAGTTAAACGCTTCGCGTTCACATATCAGTAGCACTTTTTTTTTTAACAAAATCGTTATATACTTGCATTCATGGTGTAATACATTAGGTTTTACGAATATAGCTTAATTCTTGCAGCCTGATAGTTCAGAGGTTCGCAAAAATAACGTTAAGGCCTAATATCTTAATAACCGATATCGATCCATCCAAAAGTATAGCATGACCGGGTTGAATCAAGAATCTTAACGAAAAATGTGGCGGAGAAAAATATATTACAAAAATATGTACAGAAAACCTTTCCTAACAGTTGGTCAAATTTAGCAGAAATAATCATTTGGTCATCCATTCCGCTTTGTGGATTTAGTTGAGAAAATAGTGACTATAAACGATTGTTATTCTTTGTTCAAATTCTGAACTAACATAGTAACAGAGTACTGAAAAAATGAATGACACTTACTTCATTTGCTGAGGAAACAGACAAGATCCCTGACGCAAGAAGTCCGCAGAAGACTAGGCAGAATTGCATCCTTAGGGTTCCCATTTTGAGGTGAAGGCTTATAACTGGAGGTGCTGAGTGGGTGGGGACAGTGAGGACCTGTTCACTGTTGTAAGCACCTCGGACAGTGGATGCCTCTACCCACGGGACGCGTGCTCTTCGGTTGTCACTCCCTCTTGATTACAGGGCCTCGCCTACTGTGCACGACGATCGGTGGAAATGTGAGACCCCTGTGATGAGGATGTCCAATTTATACTGGGAGTGTTTGGATTTATACTTTACTCATAAAACAGGACAATAACGTCACTGGGGGTAAGTCGACAAAACTGTCGCGACCAATTGCCGTGTAGGGTTCAAGAGACGGTTTATTGATGGAATCGCCCCATTATTACCGGCTATCGCGTTTTCTTTGACACTCGAATGTACGAACGGCAAACCTCCCCGCGCTTAATTTACGCAAATCAATTTTCTTCCGGTGGAGTTGACCTGCGTTTTCTCTGAAGTTATGACTCGGGACGGTTTACTTTGAGCCGTAGGTTTGCTTCCTTCAGGACAACACACTGTGCCGGATCGCAGACATTGTGCTCTGCTGTGATATATGCTCGGAGGTTAATAGATATCGCAGATCAGAATGCCATGGCAAATGAAACCCCTAGTTTACATCAGGTCATTATGGTCTCAAATGTAAGGGCTGTATCGACTAAGATTACCCAATGGACAATGAAGTTGACATTAAATCTGATCTCACATTCTTCATATTGTTAACCCGTTCTCTAGGGCCGACCACCCAGCACCGCCGCACTCCCCATCCTAACCACCACCCACCTAGCGCATTATGACGCCATGCTCTATGGTGCATGATCCTACGCTTTATGATAAACCTTTATCGAGTCATTTTCATCACACACGAACAATTGAGTTAATTTGGTTTCATTTTAACGAGGCATCGGTCATATCTTCTTTTAATTACATTTGCCCACCAATATAAATTTATTAGCGCTCCTTTTTAAACTCGGTCTCGATTCTATTCGCTACTGAAAAAAGACAACAATATGAAAAAGGGTAATATTTTATAGCTACGCT
This sequence comes from Liolophura sinensis, assembly GCF_032854445.1. Taxonomy (NCBI): domain Eukaryota; kingdom Metazoa; phylum Mollusca; class Polyplacophora; order Chitonida; family Chitonidae; genus Liolophura; species Liolophura sinensis. Next base: position 12,777,621 of record NC_088299.1, on the reverse strand, counting down.
ACTGTCGATTGAAACCGTGATATCATGAACCGTCAATTATGTGACGTCAAAAGGGACAAATATACCCATTAGCCTGTCGGAACTATCCAAATAAATAGATCTTGTCGGTTGTTGCGTGGACGCCATCGAGACACAAGCCCATATTAGAAGCCTATATCCTTCTTATTAAGTACTGTTAATTGGCATGAATATCATCAATATTTGGTGAATGTAAGAGCGAGCACAATATTCACTCGTACATTTTGTTCATTTGAACAACACGGCTTCACAGTTTGCTCGCCGCACGACCATTGAACCTCGCTGTGATACTAGTTAATTATGCCACGAACTTAACAAGGCGTGAAAATTTTTCTGTTCCTAGCACATTATCTAAGCTTCACTGGGTTTCAGAATCAATCTTACCTACGGCTTACAAGTACCAAATAATACATCTGAAAATGGAACTCCGTGGTAGTACAGTCCTGGAATATGATTTACAATACCGCCTTCGCTGAGACGATACATGCATCTAATATTGTGTATGACCAGTCCGTTGCCGTGTATATGTCGCTTTCTTCAAACGCGACATACTATCATACTGTCAAAACATTTATTTCAAGGCAGAACCGGTATTTGATCGGTAGATTCAAACGCAAGCACTATTGCAAATTTGCAATAGCTGTGACATATCAAGTCAAAACTTTCATGTCATCTTAACATGTTCTCACACCAGCAGAGTGAGCGATCACTAGTATATGGACTGACCGACCAATCGACCGAGTGACCGACCAATAAAGAAACAGTTGACTTGTACAGCTGTTTGCCGCAGGGAAACCAAACATCTTCTTACTTTCGTTGTGTGTCCATAAACATGAGCAAACACAACTGACAATCAGTGGTAATTACTGTCGAATTTTGGACCACAAAAGTGATTGTACGAGTTTAGTGATGGTTTCCAACATAGCTATAATAAGGTACTAGGAATGACAGATGCACAGCGGTCAATAGCTTGCCTTTATATTTGCCTTGTATAAAGAAGTTAATACATATAGAGACATTTGAGTGTTTCAAAAACAACTGTACATAGCGCAAATTGATAAACGTCAGTTTTTTCCTGAGAGCTTTCACCTACAACTATTTCATAAAAAAACTCAATTATTTTTAAAAACAAAAAACGACCGATGTGACAGCAAAGATGCGACCAGAGCAAGAAACATCAGTAAGAGCAAGAATACCGACATCCTTCAGAAGAAGGAAAATAAAGATCACCAGTAGTAACATCTTTCCATAGAGATGCCCCTCTCAGAACTAAATACTGGAAATTTAATTCATTTACCCTAATCTTAGAGCGTCCGTTTCGAAATTGCACACCTGATATCAACTCGGGTCAGATCACAACAAAGACGTTAAAATCGGTCCTTGTTACTGCCGCGCTTGGCGCTCATTATTGAGTGGTTAGAACAAGGAAACAGGGCTGGTTGACAGGTGATGGTGTGGCTGGATGGGGGTGTGATGTTTGGGTTTTTTTCTTGAGTACGGTTTAAAACAACAATTAAATAAATCAATAAATAAATTAACCGTTAGGTGAGTTTCCAAAAAAGCACAAACCACCTGAAATCTAAATATGTAATGTAATACACTATTTACTTTAAAAAATAGGCTGAATTCATGTAAATGTAAGTAGTGAAAAATGTTTAATGGCAAGCGAAAGACACAAAAAATGTTCTGGCATATGACGAAAATGAAAATCTTTGATTGCAGCTGCTCATCTATTCAACTTCGCGATGTTATTCAGTATGGTGGCGATTCACCCCATAGCTCCAGGTTAACCGGGATTTAACACAGTTGTAAGGCAGAACGCCAGCGATGTCCTAGACACACCATATTTTGCTTACAAGAGAACTTAAAAATTTAAGAAACTTAGAGTAGAAAAGTTACCATGGTAAAAACTTCTGACGTTCACTTACGCTGTTGCACACCTCACACAGTTTAAACAGTACTACAAGGCGATATGTGTAGACGCCATTTTCGGGGCATTTGTGTATGTTGCTATCCAAGAATAAGGCTAATTCACACCGTCAAAATTGAAATTGTCTCTGTTGTTGTCATTTAGCGAGACAGTAAGACGCTGTCGTCATGTACAGATGTAAGTCTCAGTTAGGTGTAAAACCTGCACGGTCTGTAGTGGCAAATCATATGGAGGTGGATATGACAATTTAAATATCTGAATGTATTTAATTGTATTTTGAAAAATGTTGTCTGTTCCGGATATCATTTTCTGTGATGTTTTAAGGCAGTGACTTAACTTTTTACTCTTTCTTCATAGCTCTCTCTGTTTCTCCATAAATTATCATGTAAAACAATTCTCACGTGTCAGTGTGGGGCTTTTTGAAAATACCATATGGTATACAACTAAACATGTGAAGAAATGTAACTGACATAAACAGTTACTTTTGAATGATTAATTTAACACTGATATTGTCAGAAATTAACAAAACTGTGGGTAGGGTGCCCTAGAGGAATACACAAGGCTTGTTTTTTGTCATAGTCTGGATCATTAAGTTCAAAATGTAAAAACCTATTAATATCAATTATCTTTAATTACATCAACAATCATCTGTAATTTAATCTGTCAAATTTGTGGCAATTGACTGGCAAGATTTTCTGCTAATTTCAAAATACATGTTAACCAGATTCAGGTGTGATCGCTCCAAGATGCCTGAAAAGGTATGAAAGTCCTGACTTCTCTTTTTGTTTTTCTTATTCACACACATATATGCAATAGCATTTTTTTTTAGAAATATTTACATGAAGTGGGGTATTCCTAACTTTTTAACAATGTATATATACTATAGCATATACAGATCTTTTCAAGCAATCCCAGCAATTGGCTACATTATGAATGAACTGTTTTCAGAAGAGATGTAGAGATGTCTGGTCGAAAGACAGTTAAGGCCAAGGAAGTCACATCGTTGTTTCTGATTGTCCATGTATTCAGCTAGCATTAAGCATGTTCATGGTGTTTACACTACTTCACGAAATATCTTATTCTTGGTTGACACTAAAGGCGACATATATGAGAGTTATGGCCGATGAATAGGATAATTGACTGAACACAGGCAAGAAACTTTTTTGTGATTCTCATAAATTTAACTTTCAAAACAGCACAAAGAGAAAACCTACTGAGACGTTTAATCACATCTGTCCTTCTTGGGTACAAGACTACACTGATACACTAATAAATAAATAATCTGTTTACTTTAACAGAATGACTTCTGTCTGAATGGTGCTAAAATGTATTCTGCTATTGCAGCATATTATTCGGTAAAATATATTTATTTATTTATTTATTTATTTGATTGGTGTTTTATGCCGTACTCACTAAGATATTGGTGTTTTACGCCCTACTCAATTCGGACTACGAATTTGAACTTTGACATGGAATTCATGCCTGGAATATCCACTGTCTGCCCGGCTTCATTGAAAACTGATGACCGCTTCTCTCTTGTGTGTTTCCGGCTTTATTTCCTATTTGTATAATTTCTTACATGCCATTGTCTTTGAGAGCTAGTGTTAAACATTGTTTTGGAAATGGATCTTGCGCTTATCGACTTGGACGCGCCCTTTACGGACGCTTATATTTAGGAAAGCTGAAATGATGTATGATATTAACACACACTTGAACTTAGGTAATATTATGCCTGTTACGGGTCAAAGTGGTGATACTGAGTTGATTAAGCTTCAGTTAGAGATGGAAAGGCTTAATTTAGAAAAGGAAGAAAGAGAAAGGGAGAAAGGAGGAAGAGAAAGAGAAAAAGAAAGAGAGTTTAAGTTAGAGAAGTTGAAATTAGGAAAGGAAGGAAGAGAGAAACAGAGTTAGAACAGGAGTTCAAACTGAAGGAACTTCATGTGGAAAGTAATGATAGTGATAGTCGCAGTCACCAAAGATTTGATTTGGCTCAAAAGTATCGATTAGCGCCTAAATTTGATGATAGGGATCTAGGACGGCTTTTTCTGTCCTTTGAGAAAGTGGCTGTTAGCTTGGAGTGGCCTAAAAGATATTAGACAATGTTGCTGCATAGTACGTTTGTAGGTAAAGCTGCAGAGGTCTATTCTTCTTTGTCGGTAGATCAGTCTTCAGATTACAACACAGTTAAGACACTGGTCTCGTCTGCTTATGAGGTTGTGCCGGAGGTCTATAGACAGAAGCTCAGACAGTTAAGGAAAGAGTGGAGCTCGCCTGGGGTGAAGAAACACTGTTTGATAGCTGGTACAGGGCTCTGAAGTTAGATCATTGTTTTGAGGATGTAAGGGAGGTTGTTCTCTTGGAAGAATTTAAGAACAGTGTTCCTAATGAGGTCAATGTTTATCTAGGTGAACAAAAGGTCAAGGACGTTAAGACCGCAACCAGTTTGGCTGATGAATACGAGTTAAATCACAAGACTAATGGGCAAACATTTCAGCTTAAATTTCAGAAGTGGAATTCTGATAAGAAGGTCTAACATTTTTAGTACTGACAAGAAGACCGGTGTGAAGCGTAAGTCAATTGTGGGGTTTTCTTCTGGCAAGAAGACCTTCCATTCCAAACCTCAAGATGTAGGCCCACCTTCTTGCCGTTGTTGTAAAGCCACAGGACATCTATTACCTATCTGTGCCCAGTCCTGAAAAGGAAAGAGGAGCGAACGTCAGTAGCCTTTTTTAACCCTAGTTGTTAACCAGTGAGGCGGCAAGTAGAGGCAGGTAGCGTTGGTCCTATGGACAACCCACAAGTTAAGGAAGTAGGACAGACTCCAGAAAAATACTTGGGATTTATGTCGGATGGTGTGATTACTGGTAATGGAGTTACCTCCCATGTTTGTATACTTAGGGATACTGGGGCTAGTCAGCCTTTGATGTTGGCAAATGTGATTCCTTCACGTTCTGATAAGGCCAACAGTCGTGTTTTGATCCAGGGTATTAATGGAAAGTTTATATCTGTTCCATTACAGGAGGTTACCCTTACTTCTGATTTGGTTACTGCTTTAGTAACTGTGGGGGTTGTGAATACTTTGCCTGTGGAAGGTTTTTCCTTTTTGTTGGGTAATCACTTAGCAGGAGATAAAGTTAAGGTGTGTCCTCATGTCTGTAGTGTTCCGGTTTTGGACGGAAATACAGAAGACCTACTGGAGAAGTTTAGAAAACACGTAACAGGGCGCGTAATTATGACGTCAATCATATTTTAAACGTCGCTATAGCTAAAAGTATTAATCGGAGAGCAGTGCGGTTTACGCCATTGGATTTCTCGTCACACAACACGTCGGATTAGCTTCTTTCGAAGCGCATTCGAGCACTTTTTCTATTTTTGAATTTTTGCCTATATAGACAATTCTTCTATTACAATTGGGGATCCAGCGGGCGGTATTATTTTGGCTGAAACTTTCTTTCGTGATACTGGTGGTGTAGAGGATGGTAGGGAATTAGAAAGCATAGACCCCCTCATGTATCAGCTGACGATGATTGGCCAACTTTTAACCAAGTTGCCTTACCTCCAAGTTATAGACAGGAAGTACTCATGATATTCCAGTATGTGGGTAATGAGGCATAAGAAAAACAGAAAGTAAAATCACTTGCCATGTTTACTGGCCTAAGATTCACAAAGATGTGGTTAATTTATGTAAGACACATCTGCCAGGTGGTAGGAAAAACCCAGTATAGTGCAAGACAGGCACCATTAATCCCCGTTTCTGCTTTTAGTGAACCTTTTAGCAAAGCACTCATTGACTGCGTTGGTCCATTATTTAGAACTTAGTATCTTTTGACTATTATGGATACAGCTACCAGATTTTGGGAAGAAATCTCACTGAAACAGATAACTACTCCTCAGATAGTCAATAGTCTGTTACAATTTTTCACCCGGTATGCTTTACCTAAGGCAATACAATCTGACCATTGGTGAAATTTTATGACTGACTTATTTCAGGAACTTATGTACCCGCTGGTGATTTAGTAGATTAAATCTATAGCTTATTACCCTCAATCCCAAGGGGCTTTGAAAAGATACCAACAAATCATGAGTGCTCTACGAGCATGTTGTATGGAATATCCTGACGATTGGGACAAAGGGATTCCATTTGTATGGTTTTCCACTAGGGATACTCCCAATGAATCCAATGGGTTATGAGATTAGAGATCCGTTAGCTTTGATCAAGGAGCGTATCTTGGCCCAAGAAACAGAAGAAAACTTAGAAAATCTAATTAGAATTAGAAAATCTCCAAGTTTTGGGACAGGTTATACAAGCTGTAATCGGGGCTAGCTCGTCCTAATTTGAAGATCTCCCAGGAGAAAATAAAACCATACTATGACAAGAAGGCTAAGCCAAGAAATTTTTCTTCAGGGGATCAAGTTCTAGTTTTGTTGCCCCTGCCTCAGGATCAGATTAGGGCCAACTTTGGTGGACATATAATTATTTCTATTGTTTGTGTATTATTGTCAGTTGTATTATTTGTCTACTTGGTGAAAATATATGTATTGAACTTATTCAAGCGTCTTCGTGTTTGTTTGTTTGTGTGTAAGGCCTATCGCTGATCCGAGAGTAAACAAGCTAGTTCTTTCTCATTTTGACTCTCCGATAGTGGTAACCTTACAGGTGCTTATCACTCGATAACCGTAAAAAGAGCGACTCTCGATTACCACGAGTTGCACTTGAGTTAAGAAGCACCAGTTTTATTTTTATGTTATGGGCCAAGGCCCTTGCAAACTGAAAAAAAGAGTAAGAAATATGGCATTATATAATGCACCAAAGAATCAGTGTTACTGATGTTACCAAAACACAAAAAGCAATATTTCAAACAAGAAATTATGTTCAAATATAGCATGTTACTGTTAAAGCCATACGTTGTAACACGTATTTGAGCGGTGACTGTAAGCCCTGTGAATTTTTTAAAATATGTTGTGATGCATCCCCTTTCACTTTTTCACTTCTCACATTTACTGGATGCCAATGCTCAACAAGCATTCCGGAAGTGTTCCTATCGCAATACAAATCCCTAACCGGTTTATGTCGTCAGAAACCTAGCCGTCCTCTACTACATACTCAGTACTGTCATCCAAGCATATGGTTCTATTAAGCAGTATAATATTTACATGTATATGTAAAACTTGGACATAACAGCCTTAGTTTTGCCGCAAATGGACAAAACAACCTGTATGTTAACGTGATGTTTAACTTGTCATAGTGAAGCCATTTACTAATTTTCAATTCAGTATGACAAAAACGATCGTAAACTTTTTGGAAATAAACGAAGCGAATCCCAGTCTTGATCTGTAACTTCTCATAATGTCCAGCGTCCAGTGTTAGATCAGTTCGATGAACCCTTACAAAAAATCTGAGAAAATGACAGATGAAATAACAGACTAACAGACTTAGAGACGAGATCTGAACAAATGCCACAGGTTCTTAGTTTTGCCCAGCCAGGTGCGAGTTATTTCTATAATCTGGATATTCACCTGTTTCCGCCCTGACGTCAGCTATCCCGGGTTGCCTTTTATCTGCACGGAACTTACTATATATTTGCATGATATTCAAGGTCTCGTAATGATTCACGATTAAAAGATTAGTTATAGAGTGATCAATTAAAGCAAGTCAGAAAAATACCAAGGTAGCCATTTGGGTCCACTTTCACCCTTCTTCCGAGATAACTAAGGCTTTAATGTTTGTCTTTTCTTTAAAGTTTAACAAGCACAGAATATAGGAATAAAATAGGATGGAAGTAGGTTTATGTGGGAATATCCTTAAGCTAGATGTCAATTGTTTTTTTAATTCTCTCTCTTACTTTAATTGGCATATTTTACATTCCAAGTACGGTTTATTTCACCTTAGTTTTTAATTTGCCAAATCTGTCTTGCAATCAGTCTTTGTCAAGAACCAGTGCTATACCGATCATTTACACGTTAACCGGTGTGTATGGAGGGTTGTCCATAAACAGAGCGTGTTACTGCTGTCGATCTAACATAAAGGGCTCACCAACACAAGTCTGACGAGCACAGGGAAGACATCTCCTTGACATTACCGGTGTTATATATTTACGTGAGTTTAGTTGTGTGATACATTTCGTGTGAGAACTTGGCCCACCCGCGCAAAGCCATGCGGAAAATAGCTCGGCGGTAAACTGGTTATCTCTGCCTCTCACAACCACCCAGGGAAATTCACGCTTCGGTGAACCACAGGTTTTAAAAGTGGGAAAAGCTCGTTGTTGTAAGCCCTGTATTCTCAGAAACGTAAACACGCAGGTATCTTCTGGGAGGTGAAATTCAATTAAGCCAAACGACATGTGTTCTGCTCGATCAGTTAAAGCAAATGGTGTGAATAACTCAATTGGAACAGCGCGATTTTCAAGGAACACCTCCATTGCCATCGAGTAGTCCTAGATCCATTTACAACTACAGGCGACGTTTGGAGACTCGTACTAGAATAGAACTTCTCCAGCTCCTTCCCAAAGTCTGTCCCTTCCTAATAGAATATTTCAACCTTCATCTACCAAGACGAAGCCAACACTGGAGTATGTATCCAAGGATTTAAATCTTAGATCATCAGATCAGTCTTTTAAAAATGAGGAGTTAACATCCCCTGTATAAAAACTTTGATTATAAGAAACCAATTCTTGGTACACATTTGCGTTAATGCCATTACACTTAACATGGGGTTGGGTGCTGAAGGCCTATCCTGTTGGATATATGAAAAGTTGCAGTAGACAATAGAGCCGGTTTTTATTCTGACTAATGATATGCTACTGGTTTAATTTATTCTCATAGAACATTCCTTGCGTATTCAAAAAGTACTTACTGATTCCACTTCACGTATCTATCCTATTATTTTACTTTATGTACTTTCCTAGTAGTTTGGTGATTTGTATAGAAGGTTGTTGAAAACCGGCCTTGCTGTTTCTATTTTGAAAGATCATTCACTGTGGTATCAGAATGTGTTTCAACGCCTAAATTCAATTATATGTAATATATATCACAATTTAAGAATTGTGCATATCTGTTTATTTGATTGGTGTTTTATTTACTCAAGTATTATTCCCTTATACGAAGAGAGGATGTTTGTGGGTGTTTAATGGAGTGACAAAAACAACCGCCCTTCGTCAGGTACAGTACAACCCCTCAGAAGGCTGGGTATATCTCACGTTGTACCAGTTTAAGGTCGCCATGGTGACGTTTATTTTCCCACGACAGACATAGACGCAAGTGAACAATACAGATCTCCATTCATTTCTGCAGTGTAATTTGGACATAAATAATGAATAGCTAGAGCCGGTCTGGTGGCACTTTTCAGTTGGACTCACCAGGCCCGTGTCCTGCCCGTCCCCTGGGTACGGGAGCGATTGTCGTCAGAGCGGCGAGATCAAAGCCGTCATAACCCGCGTGCAGCCATGCCTCAATATTAACCAATCAATATATCTAATCACCATTAGATATTGAGATCAGCGTCAGTGTACGAACTGGTGGGCAGACACAATAACCTCTCTGATTGTTAAGATCGCCCTAATCAAATGAGCAACATTAGGGTAACGAGTCGGCCGATTCCGCCATGTTGCCGCACATGATAAGTTGCTCAGCCACACGAACACCTGCAGTGCTGTCATTTTTCTTGGACAAGGTGCAGTCAGAAACATTGACAGTGGATTCCAGATTCTAGGATATCTGTATGACGATTATAAAACTGTGCGATAACTGAAACATTAAAAAAAAAAAAACAAATAACTAAAAATTACCCCTCCCCTCCACCCCACGCGGTGTACACTGATTTGCATAATTTGCTGCACTGTACGTAAAAGTTGCCAATTTTTCTTGCCAGAAGGTGTCATTTACTATTTTCAATATATAATCCAGTTCATCAATTTAGCAAGGAACAAAATCTGACATGCTAAATTTACCCGTTTTTCAGTATGTTGTATGATTTATTGCTAGGTTAATGCAAAGGTCTTCACAAAGGCAGTTATAAATTTTGTATAGTGTTTGACAGGTTTTGATAAGAAAAAAATATGAACCAATGCTTTGATAATTTGTACACTCCTGGGCCCGGCTGTTTAAAACTATTTCAAGACTTAATACCAGATTCAACCAGCATGGCACTTATCCCAAAGGTAATTGCCGAATAATATATTAAATATGATTTAAATCTGCAGCTTTTATACTTTGCCTTTGGACAACTGCATTGATCGTTGAATATTGCTAAAATCTTACATATAAAAGGTCACTACCAGCAGTAGCTAATTCACTTTCGAACAACTGGGCCCTGTAGGCAATATTTCATAAGGAGGTCAACTCAATCGGTTGACTTAAAATTCGTAGTTATTAGGAAGATCACACGATCGACAACGCTTGTACAGCCGCCTATAACGGCCGTTCGAAACCACTTGTTTTCTGCCAATATGGTGTGCACATTTGTATGTCTCCTGTTAGAAAGTTCGTCAGTAACCTGCCAAAGGACGGTGTTTTACCTACATACTCCAGTTTCCTGCACCCATGGAAATGACCGTTGTTTTGCTTATTACTATAGCCAACAAACAGCTGATAAATTGAGAATTAACAATGGCTATCTTAAGTAAACAACTCAGATATGTGGTTAGTATCTATTCTCATGCCAAACTTAAAGTTTATTTAAAACAAGATTTTTATTCCTTCTAACTCTGAATCAATGCCTGCTACAGTTATGTGCCTAATGCTGGAACTTTTTTTAATGTTTCTATACCGAAGATTTTGGAAAAATCGATCAAATCAATACAACAGACTTTTTGCTATTATCCCAGAGTACCCCAATAAATTAGCTTTTAGAAGATATAAATTTTGTCCGTGCACATGTTACTATTAATTTTAACCTGCGGATGGTTGTGGGTTTCCCCAGGCTCTGCTCGGTTTCCTCCCACTATAATACTGGCCGCTGTAGTATAAGTGAAATGTTCTTGAGTATGGCGTAAAACACCAATCAAATAAATAAATATTGTACAAACCTATACAGAGGGTTTTGCAAACTTTAGAATCCCTACACCACTGTAGGTAGCGCAGGATTGTTGGTCTGATATTTACATATTGGCAATACATTTTTGGGGGGTATTTCTTGGTCAATACAAACAATTTTATTTGCGAATTAGGATTTTTTGCCAGACATTTCCGGCGTAGCCCTATGGATCATTCGTGGATCGCACACGCAAACAATATTAAAATCTGACACGAAATTATATAGTCTGGTAAACCAAAAACAGTCTTTCTTCATATCGCCGTGTATTATAAAAAGAATTTGCAATTGCTTACAGCACCGTGTCTGACATTTGAAGTTTACTGAATATCTCCTATCTTCCACACTGTAAGGGGTGGTATCCAGTCAAAAAATCAAGTCTTCGGCCATGTTTCTAAATATACCCTTGATGAAACTGAACAATCGATTGTCCACTCTTAACTTTATGTTGATGACGCTTGAAATGACAGCACAATTTTTTGCCGTCGGAAATTTTTCTCTATAAGGTTAATAGTAAGGCAGTGATTGAAATATTTATGCGCGCTATTATTAGGTTAGTACAAAGACTAGCTAACACGTAAACAAGGCGTCAGTCCAGTAATACATTGGTAAGGTAGGGTCTTCCGAAGTAATGACAACAATGTTTCTCACGTTATTTAATAAACTCACTTACTTAGCTTTGACTGCACCATTGTCACTAAATGTAATAAAAGAAAATAAAAATAAAGTAACCTACTGAAGTTATATCTAAAACTGCCTCTGTCTATGTTTCCGAAAATTTCTTCAAGACTGCATGAAATACTGTTAAACGCTTGCACGTGAATATACTGTACCATTATGAAAAGGTTGGTGAATAATGATGTGAGCTTGAGTTTTCCTACCTTTATGTTCACCTTTGGAAGAAATTTTTGTGAAGCCCAAGGCCACTGGTGCAACACTGGGTTTTAGGTTTTTGGTTCGAAACATAGACAAAGATTTTTGACTTTAATGACATGGAAAGTGTTTTATAAAGCCACTCATCAAAAAAAATATTTGATGAAAGCATATTAGCGAGAAAACAGTGTCTAAGTAAATAAATCTGAAGTAAGATAAGTAAACTGTAGACATAGTGCTCAGTGGTCATTTTGCCAACACCTGTTCACTTTAGCATCTGTAGAGAAAACAAGCACAGCGGAGTACTATACTCTGCAAAATTCTTTAGCTGATTTATTATAAAGAGGACGTATCGTTCATTCCCAGGTATAATAGCTATATCGGATTTACCGGAAAATGTTCCCCTGCAGTGCTTTAAACACTGCGGCAAGAAAACAATTAGAGTTAATTGTTTCCCCGTGTTCAGTTGTGGACTAGCTGTCCGATAATTATCTGGCGATTCAGTTAATCAGACCTGTAGTAAACCGTGTCTATAATAGGCGGCAAGGGCCCTTAAATCACATCAACATCTATCCTGATGACTCACGCTACCAATGGCCAATTGCTGCAATAAAACTGGGAATCGAGAAATAAAAAATGACAGAGAACAATGAAATCGCACATCAACATGGTATAGCGACTGTAAACATATGTTTGTCAATACGGTGGATACACATGGATGTATAGGTACACGTACATGTGTTATATAGTGCAACCAACAACCCATGGACGTTATTTTACATTACTCGCGTATTACACGTAAAGCCATGGTAACAATGGTCTCGTGATCGTTTTGTCGTAGAGTATATTATGTCTTCTTGGATCCTATGATATGGTCTTGATACTTTTAAGTACACACTATCTGGGAGTACAGCATGCCTACAATGACGAAAAAGAGTGCTATGGGCTAAAAATTTCTTTTCGTCTTTATAACTTTGCCGTGTATAAATGCCTGCTTAGCTTGAAAAAGCAAGGCTATCTGCATAGTGTGTGGTCATACGACGGAAATATCCTTTTCCGTGTGTCTGAAAAAAGTGAAAGGAAACAGGTGCTTAGCAAATTTGATCTCCCTGTCATACGTAATGCCTAAATAGACACCTTACTACAGGCGACTATACATGTGTATGTTTAGCCTGCTCAGATATGGTAAACTAAAAGCACGTATATCTCTATTTTAATGTTTCCCTGACATTACATGATACACGCGAGTGAACAGTGAAAATGATTTGCTGTGGTTCGATCGGGATTAAGTGCTGTGTAAGAATCGCTGAGCTGCATGAATTTCGTGATTGCTGTTCTGTCCTGTGTCAGTGCATGCATTCAAAGGTGTAATATGTGTAAACCAGTAAAACGTGTTCTGGGTATGTACTGCTCAATATCCTCGTGGAGAGACTGCACGGACTTCCCCGATCACTGGGGCCGTTGTGTTGGTAAATTTGTCTTATTATATTATATAATTGTGCCAAATTTGACCAATGAACTTTAAAATGGATCATTCTGTTGGTAAAAAGCTCCGGCGTCATGCAGGCATCTTAAAGTGTCTTCATGTCAGGATCCTCTAAACCGATTATTACCACACCTGTCAGATTTATCAATCTCTTTTATCAACTTTGGATGAAGATCAGTTTCTTCTCTCTAGGTTCTCTGTGCAGGAATTGATGGTCTAATTTTGTCACGAAATAATGGTATTTTGGATCAACAGTTACAGTTGCATTAATTATCTTGAAAAAGTTCATTATGTGTTTGTTTGAGAAATAGGGTATTTACGTTAAGGTTTTAGTGCATGTGCTTTCACTCGCTATCTCTTTGTTTATTACGGTTTATTGGTACAGAGTGGCAACTGGGGCATGGCATAATTATATGTGTTATAAATTGAGTCTACATCTTCGAAAATTAATTAAGTTATATGAAGACTTGCTAATTATATTCCTGGGAATTGAATCCCTTACTGGTATATTTATTTTTTCTGTTCTAAGTACATTATGCTGTCTGCATTACCCATTAGTTATGCATATGGCAATCTTAATGTGGTGATGTACATAGAAACCCGGGACCCCCACATCAGCACAATTTATCTTGTTGTCATTTTAATGTCAGGAGTTTATTGGCCCAAGGTGATGATCAGCTGTCGTCTTATTTTAAGTTAGATAAAACGTCCACTGCATTATCAAAGGAATATAATTATGATGTTATATGTGTGAGCGAAACCTGGCTTAGTGGTGATATTTCTGATGATATTGTTAATCTAGATGGATATTGTATAGAATAAAAAGAAAGAGACAGACACGGAGGAGGGGTGCCAATTTATTTCAAGGAATCTCTTAATGTTACTAGACGTAAAGATTTAGAGAATGGCAGGGAGATGTTATGGATAATGGTGGAACAGAATAACAAAAGCGTGCTGACTGCATCAGGTTACCATCCGCCTTACCAACCGGCTCATTTACGTGAGTTTTTTTTAAAAGTAATCTGGAAGAAAATTTAACTTCAGTCTTAACAGAAAATCCCAATGCCATGTTAATAATGGGTGATTTTAATGATGGATCTCTACACTGGAAAAAATACCACGATATGAGCGAATTGAAAATGAGCTTTTATGATATGGTAGCTGGGAAAATCTTTTTCAACTAATTGATGAACCCACTCGATGTACTGATCATGCTGCTTATCTATTGCACTTAGTTATAAGTGATTGTATTAGTTATGTAACTGACTATGGAGTTGCCTCACCAATGGCTAATCTCGAACTAATTGTACTATTTATTGTACTATAAACATCTTATGTAACGATAAACCAAAGGCTTTGTAAGATGTGTGGGTTTCAAATGTGCCGATTGGTATGGTCTGCGCAATCTTCTCTCTGTTACACCATATGATGCCGTTGGTAATATTTTCTCCCATGTTAATGACAAATTATTTGTCTGGAACAGTTTGTTTTGGTCATGTTGCAATGAATGTATTCCGAATAAGAAAGTCACTATTAGACCACGTGACAAGCCTTGGATGACCAACGATATTTGGTACAAGATACGAGTGAGGAATCGTTATTTCAAAAAATACAAACGGGCTCAAGTCCGAAAGGGATAAGTTTCGATATTATATATCTAGAGGGGAGACCAATAATGGTAAACGTCAAGCAAATTCTGTGTTACTCCACATATTTAGAAGGTAAACTCTCTAACCCTCAGCTGAATACAAAAACATACTGGTCGATAATGAAGTCTCTACTAGGATTGAAAGCAAAACCGTCTATTCCTTCTCTTGCTGTCAATGGCAAAAACGTCTCAAATGACGTTGAAAAGGCGGATGAATTCTGTAAATTTTTCGCATCTTAGTCGACCTCTCACCACACAGTGCCTGTCTTACCTCCTTTTACGTATGTTACAGAATTACGTCTCAGTTGTATACAGACCTGTGAAAATGAGATTAAACATTTCCTTGAAACTCTGAATACGCGGAAAGCCTCAGGTACCGATGGTATAAACAACTTCAGGCTTAAAAATTCTGCTGGTTGTATTGCAGTTTCCGTAACGAATCTTTTAATTATTCCTTACGGACAGTTGTCCTTCCAGCAGCATAGAAGCTCTCTCAAGTCTGCCTTGTATTTAAAAAAGAAGACAGACATTACGTTTCTAATTATCGACCAGCGTCCCTTCAACCCTCTCTTTCTAAGGCCTTGGGCAAGGTCGTGTATAAACATCGTGTATATTGTGTCAAATAACCACAGAATTCTGGATTTAAACGTGGGGATTCGGCTGTATACCAGCTTACAAATATGTTCATGACATATACAAGTCTTGATAGTGGAAATGACACCTGTTTACTATTTTTAGATGTCAGTAAGCATTTGATCTCCTATTAAAGTTAGAGCAGTTGGGAATTGAAGATCCTCTGCTTGCGTCCTTAAAAGATTAATTGTGTGACAGGAAAATTAAGGTTTGTCTTAACGGCACAGAGTCCGAAACCTATCCAATATATGCTGGTGTCCCACAAGGCTCTGTATTGGGCCCTCTTCTCTTCTTAATTTTTGTTAATGATATGAGTATGAATATTGAATGTAATATTAAGATATTTGCAGATGACACATCCTTGTTTGAAGACATTTTAGATTTAGCAACATCTGAGGCTAAACTTAATCATGATCTTGAACATCCAACTGGGGTAGTCAATGGCTTGTGTCATTTAATGCTACCAAAACTGTTTATCTCTTAATATCATTGAAAAATAATCCCTCACATCTGAGATTGTATTTAGATGGCGTAGATGTGAAGAGCGTTCCATCCCATAAACATCTCGGAATTATTCTGCAACACAATGGTAAATGGAATGAGCTTGTGAGAGCTATAGTTAAGACAAGTAATATGAAATTGAGTATGATTAGTCGAGCCAGGCGAACACTAACTAGAAAGTGTATGATCACACTGTACTTTGGCTTGATAAGGTCTTCTATTGAATATGAAGATTTTCTATTTGACAACTGCAGCGTTTCAATATCAAGCTCATTGCAAAATGTCCAACGCCAAGCAGCACTTACGTTGAACTTCATATAAATCTCTTTTAAATGAACTAACATGGGAACCCTTATACAGTCGGCGTAGATCCAAGCGCATTCTGTTTTTTCATAAAATTGTTAATGGGCTCTCTCCTCCATACCTAAAGGCCTTACTAACTCAAAGGTATAACAGCGAAACAAATGCCTACAATCTTAGAAATAGACATCACTTTCGATTATTTAAATGCCGAACTCAGATTTTCTTTTCTTGCTTCTTTCCCAAGACTACCAAAGGATGGAATTCATTGCCTGTTCATATCCAAAACTCTTTATTGGAAACAGTTAAGATATGAACTTTTTGCACTCTCAAAACAGTATTGACCGTGATGTAACATCTGTGTACAATTCATTTGACACCTTTCCCTCTGTTGTGCTCTCCAGGATGAGAATGGGATTGAGCGCCCTTCACGGTGACCTATTTACATATACCATGATCAGCGATCAGTCACGTAGTAAATGTAAACATAAATGTGAAAATGCATCTCATTTTGTCCTTGACTGCCCTGCCTATGCCACTCATAGCATGCAGATGCTAAAAAGCAACTTTAGACACATTTGTACTATTCTCTTTTTTGGTTCACCTGAACTAAGCGTGAATAATAAACTGATCTTAAAATCTGTACATAATTTTATAATCATGTCCAATAGATTCACCATCCAAGTCCAGCAGTAATATGATTTGATTTTGATCTTTCTTTTTTCCCATCACTTTATTCTGTACATGTACATGTCATTTGTTTTCTTTGTTGTCTATGTTATTTTATGTATAAACGTTGATTTTATGTCGAGTAGATCTATACAGCTGTGGGAAATCCTCAATAAACAAATAAAGAATTACAATTACAACTGTGTTTTTACTTCAAGTGCCTTTTTTTTATGGCTGTGTATATACTTAACTGCAGTTTAAATTGAACTCGACATTTTATCAAAGCAATTACCGTTTTGCTTAGACACTCTGCACTTTACGTGTTATTTTTATTTACGTTGCAGCCGTGATTCTCTTGAAAACACCAGTTGTTGTGTATGACTTAAGCGCTAATGAGGGCAATCCGAAAACATCAGGGGCAGAAATGGCAAGTGGCCTTACTTTGTATCCGTCCGTGATTGAGCTCATGTCGTAATGCGTTTTTCCTGACTTCAGTATGCGCACTTTAGATGGCAGTACCCGTCACCATATACAACCACGTGCAGTGACGTAGTGACTAAAATTTTCATTATAATATACACTGGACACGTGTATTATAGCTGTCGGATCCTAATCAGTGAAGTCTTTGATCCACACGCAAACCCCTCGTGTAGATTGCTTATTGGCTCACATCAAGAAAAACGACGCGACTTGATCATTTATTTGCCGGAAAGCATTTTTACATTTCTAAATTATATAAATAAGGGATAAATGAATGATTATGATGGAACGCCACCTCACTAATGCCGCTTACTCATGAGGCTTACTCCCCTGTCTCTACACCTGCGAACTTGTTAGTCAACATATTGAGTCCAGACGTCCATATAGACTGGCTCTTGTTAACTTCTATAGATCACGACATATAGGCATGGGGTAGTATTAATTTCTATTAATAGCCCTTCTAATTATTCCGACTCGAGTTATAACCATAAATTTGTGCACGTAAATTCGTTAATTTGTTTTTGTGTCGAATACTACAGCTTTCCGTTCCCTTTACGTGTGGAAAATTGCCAAAGCTAGACACCATGCGTTTGAACAGTACCAAATTTCTGGCTGGATGTAAGAAAGATAGCTTCGGAACATGGTCCACATCCGACTATATCGTCTAAATCCCTTGCACTCACTACAGCTTACATGTACACGTTCTTAGAAATCTGAAGTGATTATTCATAAGAACACAGGTAAATCTTCCCTTCACTGATACCTGTCTAAACTTCACTATTCCTCGTCGAATATAAATGATGTGAAATAAATTTTCAAATTAGAGCTAATCAATGGCGTTGTAGAGAAAAATGATCAACTTGACGTTGAAGAGAGGCCAGGGTTTCGAGAAATCAATCCGACCAACATGTAAATTATACTTTTTTTTTTGCTTGCTACTAGTCAATCATTTACATAAACAGTTATAATAAATCCCCTATACGATAACACATATCTAACATTGAATATTTTAACTGGCTTTGTTTAAACAGGCTAAACCTCAGGACGAAATCGTAGCATACTCTGTATTTCCAATAATAGAGAAAAAATTATATTTGATGATTTAGACATTTCTAAGTTCATGGCAAGTACAATCGAAATAACCAGCCCTTGTTGAGGATATAAGGGTGTTGGAGATTTTAATAGTCTGCGTACTAGAGTAGCCTATCTGTTTTCATCTATATTGTTATGTTTTCTTTTCCGAAGCAGAGCTAGTGTCGAATCCGTTGTTACGTCATCGCCAAAATTTCAGGGCAGGATGGAAAACGTTGAATGAAACCATCAGGCAATATGCGATAAAATGGACCGAAGCTAGAATACTTTCTCATTCTGAAATTGTGACATTGTTTCGTTTTATTTTGTTTTCCATATAGAAGACAACAGCATGCGGAGTAAACCGGACGACATAGTTGTTAAATGACCAATGTAACTGTACAACAATGATAGTAGCAACTTAGATATTGTATTTCCGCATAAACCAGGATTATTCTGGGGGACAAAGCATCCCCAAGGCCTGGTCCTTTTGTAAACTGATGACCGCTTCTCTCTTGTGTGATATTGGCTTTATTTCCTATATGTATAATTTATTACATACCTTTGTCTTTGGGAGCTAGTGTTAAACATTGTTTTGGAAATGGATCTTGCGATTATCGACTTGGAACTCCCCTTACGGACTACGAATGGTATACGAATAAAAATCTTATTGTATGTTAAATGTGATGACAACACAGCATGTTGAATAATTCTAGACTTGTAACATCTAATAAATTGCAACTTACATCACGTCAAGTTTTTTTTACCTAATTCTGCTTAAGCTATGGTGATAGGAGGTGGGTATTTTTCTGCTATTTATGCATTTACATGAACAGTTAGAATATAACCCTAACTAAGGTAAATTGTGTGACCATTTGCCAGCTTATTTTTCCGTGAATTTGCCCTGAATTTTTTCTCTCTGATGTACGTCCTCATTATACCTTAATCACTGTACAACAGAGTCCTACCCATAGCACACCCCAGTGATGCACCTGCGGGGATTTTCAAAGATCATTTAAAAAAATTAAATTTCAAATACTTCTGATGGATGTGAGCGTGATGTTTTTCCATATCCTCGGGTAGGGGAAAGGTCCCTATTACGAGATTGCATGAGTCTATTTTTTTTGTTATATCCATTTTTATTAGTGCTTCTTGTTAAATGCTCAGATCAAACATACATCTTCCATTTTCCGTGACACGAGATTGTGCAATGACACGCACTCCTCTGCGTTGAAAAGGCTAGTGATTATTATACTGACTTACAGCAAAGAGAGTCAAACCAGGGTATATAGCGACGACGCTATGATATTGGTGGATGGTCAGTTCAACTCATTTAGTATTTTATTCTAACTGTTTATGTAAATGTTTCAATAGTAGCATATTACATTTCTTCCAAAATCTGGCGAAGAAAGTAGAAATTGCGACATGCTAGATATGCTAGGGAAAGAGTCTTGCCTCTTGCTAGGTCCCATCTGACAAAATCTTTCCAAGACGTCAACAGCGCCTACGATGTTGAAATGCCTCGAAAACTTATGTTGATATGATCGTTAGGGCGGAAGGTGCATGTTGAGATTTCCGCTTCCAACGCATAAGGACTTTAAAGACGTGTTAATTGTTTAGTAATGAGATAATACAGTTTGTTTTCTTAAATCATAACCATATAATAGGATATCAGTATCTAGTTAATACGTTTTGGTGGAAAAGAATGTTTTTCTGTCTTTCTGCTTTTGACCCTGTTATGTTGTGTCATTCTATAGCTCTTTTACACTTTATAAGTTAGAACTTCGTGAATTAGCTGTAAATGACAGGGATAAGTACTGGAATAATTCCTTGTCAATATCTCTGTTTAGGTATTTGATTGGTGTTTAACAACGTACTCATCATTTGTTGGATTATATGATGGCTGTCAGGTTTATGGATGGAGAAAATCGGAGAGCCCTTTGTAAATCGTTAGGTACCCTATTATAATGAAAATGGTGTAAATGTTGGTGTCAAATGTCACCTACACAGAGGCGTGCGATTATGGACCTGGAACATCCATTTCTACTTGATTGCTTTTGAACTAATGTCCGTTTCGAGGCGTAGATCTTTCCATGACGTTCCAAGGATTTCCATACAAAGTGTTGTCACAGAAGTTGTGTCAGTTGGATCGTAAACAGTGTTTCCAGTACTAGTGGTGTTACTGCACTTTTGCATGAAAGACACCTCCTTTTATCCATTTGTTTTCTTGCACTATAAGAGTGTGACAACGGGCCATATGAATATAGGATATCTTACAGTATATCCATAGTCTAGTCAAACCAAATGAAGTTACTAGGAAGTCATCGATTGACGTGGTCATCATGGAAACAGACAGGGCCCAAAAGTTGACAAGGATTTATTGGCTATCGTTAGCGAAATTAAACAATTACTACCAGATAAATTGCCAAATTTCATTACCTGACGTCGTACTAGCATCATCGATCGGAAACATATAATGGTGGTGGAGTATCGGAGAAGACAAGGCTTGCATCTATCATATGGTAACTTGTGGACGGCCTTTTTATGACTGTTCTATAAGGTCGTTAGGTTTACACACAAAGTGTGTATGATCAAGCATTCCTTATGCCTTTCAACTCGCCTTTCAACTCATGTTTATTTCAACTTTCAACAGACATTCAAACTAGTTACACTAGCATTGGGAATTTGTCTCGTTCACACGAAATCAACACACATCTCGGTTTTTTCACACCTAAAATTTAATAAAAGGGATCATAAAGAACAATTTACTTTTATGAAAAATGTTCAGTTGCCCTTTTAACAGTTTTAACAGTATAACTCCCACTGATACTCTTCATTCTCAGGACTCTGCTCAAAACTGCTCGTGTAATGCACTTGCTCATTACGCATTTAGTTTAGGATAATGTCACTGACCTCTGTTACGGCTGGTAACCAAGAAATAAATACAGAAAAACGCACCGTTCACCGGAAACGCCAAGCCGTTTACTTGTCGACACATAGTTACACCCAAAACCCGAAACATGACAGCAAACGTTGTCACATTTAGCACTTTTATCACATTTTCCCCATCTATACAGTTTGGAAGTATCACTATAAGTTTTACCTCAAGGTTCGACTATCACTGTTACGTTTCCGTCCGGTTAACGAAAACCGATTTAAGCAACATACTTGGCAAACAAAGAATCCAGCTTGGATGTAAATTACCATGAAATTATATTAGACCAACTTTCTTATGGAATGTAATTTGGAATTTAAAAGTCAACAAAATTGTCCATCACTTTCAACATCTGGTCAGTATTAACTTCCATTCTGCTTATACTGTATGTATCTACTTAAATGTCTCTCGTTTTTTAATCCAAATGTCTTTTCTCTGCGATAACTCCTTGGCGATAACTCGACGGATTTGTGGCTGTTTCTTTTGCCGTTTTAAGGGTACCCAGTTGTTAACGTGCACGTTTCAAACGATATCTGACATCCATAAAGACTTAGAAAGATACAAATCTTTCTGCCATACTGGACGGGATACAGTTTGTCTAAGACGTAAGTTGTATCCCACGACCGGTTCTCCATGGCTGTCAGAGTCTGATGGATGCACGGAACCATCATCTAATAAACTCTCGCCCTCTCTGGGAAAATCAGTCAAAGGTGTACTGATCACATTTGCTTGCGACTCCCGGTTAATGAAGAAAGAACCATTTGCACGTGCCAAATTTCCAAGAAGGTAAGATACTTCAGTTTCACGGCATTCACGCTCTCTGTTCTATTTGGTGAACTTGCGTGGCATGGCATTCTTCGAAGTTTGTTTCAGGTTTCCTCTTTTACTTTTGCAGCAGAAGAATGTGACATTTTCATGTCGTTGAAATAAACAGTTTTAGTGGCCGGTCTCCTGCCAGTGATTGGGACAACACGGTAAGTCACTTCACTTAGTCTTTCTAAGACTTTATATAGTCCTTTCTACTTCTTATGCAACCTAGCTGGGTCGCCTGGTTTTACATGTTTGCCTCAGAGCCAGATCGCGTCACCGGGTCTGTAAGTACCATCTTTAAAGTTCCTGTCGTAGTATTGTCTTCGCTTCTTCTGGGATTTGCGGACGACGGGCAAACTCTGTCTGTTAGGTGTTCTCGGTGTTATCTGGTCTACCCAATACAATGTCTAGAGGTAACCTCATTTCTCGACTGAACACAAGTTTCCCGAGTCGAAAGCTGAACGCCTTAATGATATGCCATCAGAATTGCGGGGAAGTCTTCGTCCCGATTGTACCGTTACCATTAACTAAAGCTGTCAGCATGGAATTGATGGGCTAGCTGAAGTTTTCTACCTGTCTATTGCACTATGGATGATAGACTGTTGTTCCCGTGTCCAGGAGATTGCACATTACCTTGAAAATGATTGACGCAAAGTTCGAATCTCTATCACAATAAAGAGTCTCTGGTGTGCCATATGGTGTGTCAGACTCGTCCTGTTGAGCTTTAGCAATGCCTGACGTCTTCCGACTGAGAGAAACTACATCTACTTTAAGTTTGGTGCACAAGACACAGTGTTCCCTTTAGACAGATTTCGGTTCGTCTGACAATCGCCATGCTGCTTCATTGTACGAAATCTTAAGTTGGTCAAATGCTGTTTGCTGACTTGAGGTCCACTGACAGACTGCCCCATTACCCGTCAGAATTTACTGAGGTTTTGCAGTTTGTGCAAAGTTTGGTAGAAAACATTTATAGTGCGGGGTGAGTCTCAGAAAACTTCTCAGTTCGCTAATGCTTGTAGGTACTGGCCAGTCACGTAATTGCTCGGTCTTTTATTTGGTCCTCCTCGATGCAATTGTGGCTCACAACGTGTTCCAGAAATCGGACATGATTTTGAATAAGTTTACACTTTTCTGCTTTTAACTAAAGATTTGCTTTTCTTTAGTGTTGAAACACCGAGCGAAGCTCGTTCGAATGTTTTTCAAGGTTGAATGCAAACAGAACAACGTCATCAAAAGAGAAGAGGCAATATTTCCGGTTAATGTTATCCAGCGCCATATTTATCAATCGCATGAACGATGCCGGTCCGTTGGTAACGCTGAACGGCATAACTTGACATTGAAGCTGTCCTCGATGAGTAACAAATGCAGTTTTATGCCGGTCTAATGGCTGTATGCTGGTTTTCCAGCAACCGTTAGCTTAATCAAGACAAGAAAACCACTTGGATCCACTCAGTGCCTCGATTGTTTCGTCTAACACAAATGATTCATGTAACTATACCTGTCCTATGTGTTCAACTGATATATTGCTGTGTAGTTCACTCTGAGAAATCCTTGAGGCATTTACTTGTTCCTGGGAGGCGACACACCCCTGGTGACTCCCGGTTTCCCGACAGTTGTGGGCAGTCACGCTTAAAGTGATCTTACTGATGGCACTCGTAACAGACACGTGACTTCAAGTTACCAATAAACTCAGCGACTTGACTCTCCAACTGTGTCATCCGAACCTCCATCCAACTCATTATTTCCACAAGCTTTTGAATTTCACCACCAGTGCTCGGTTGGTTGGATGGATTGGATCTAGAGGTGGCAAGTATAACTTTAGAGATCGCGACATTTCTACGGACAGTTTCGCTGGAGCTGCAAAATAAAGCAGTTGGTGGCCTTGGTCATTAATGTCCACGCCAATTAAGAATTGATCAAGTGCCAGTTTATCCTGGAGCTCATGATCTAACGTCCGGGTAGGCATTTTGAGGAATTTCTCGTAAATAATCCACGTACAGCATAATTCGACAATTATGCCCCAAGGTATAATGTTTAGGTGCTTGAATCGTTGGTAAGCGTCTGGGAGTGGTCTGGTTGTATTTTATTCAACATCACTTGGGTTGAACTTTTCATCTCCGCCTGTTGCCATCGTGCAGATTTTGTGGCTTTCTGTCAAATCTTGATCGTTTCCAAATTCAATTCAGTGCCCTCAAAGTTTAATAATGTCCTTTGGCTTTTTTGACTGCTGATTGTCTCGAATTCCAAGCGTACGACCACTGACAAGTATCTGCCAAACATCCGTCCCCTGCCGTTATACAACGTGCAGATTTCGTCACTTTTTGTAGAATAGGATCTCTGTTGCAGATGGTAACTAAGAAATAAATACAGCAACACGCACCGTTCATAGGACACGCCAAGCCGTTTACTTAACCGTCGACAAATGGTTACATCCAAAACCCAAAACATGACAACAAACGAAACTGCATTTATCACACTCGAACTTAAGCCGAAAAACTCGCATCACGTCCATCTAACATCATGTTCACGTGCAAATACACATTTTTTCATTTACTTGATTGGTGTTTTATGCTGAACTCAAGAATATTTCACTTATACGACGGCTGTCAGCATTATAATGGAGCGAAACTGAACAAAACCCTGGAGAAACCCACGATATCCGCAAGTTTCTGGCAGACCTTGCCTCGTACGACTGGAGGAATCCAGCATGAGCTGAACTTGAAGTCACAGCGATTGCATGAGTGAGAGGCTCGTGGGTCATTGTGCTGCACTACAGCCCGCTAATTGCTGGGGCAAATCAAATCGCTAGCGCCAAGACCATCAATAATGGTAAGTAAAAGAACAGTTAATGTAGCAACATACAGCATCAACTACATAGTCGGTCAAAAGTATCTGAGCATTCCAATTTTCGGAAATTAAGAAAAAGTAGGAATGAATAAAATTATAAACGTACATTCTTCAGTAAACTAAGGTGCAGCTGACATCAGGATACGCTGTGACGGAAAATTGTGTCGAACATAGTGTTACTTCATGGCATTTTTGCCACAAGGTCTGCACTGAAAATCTCTTGTTATTCTGATCCGCCTTTTTATGTCTCTTTATAACGTCTGAATCAAGCCGATACAAGTGTTTAAAAGTTCAATTTAAACACAACGTGAAGTGAATGTAATCATGCCGTTGGTACATTTGGTTTCACTAAAATACAAATTAATACCGTAGGATCAAACGTCGGTTGTGCCATATCAAAGATTTTAAAAATTTGCAGACGATTGTTTTTTTAAGCTCTGCTGTTATTATATGTACTTATAATATTGTTGCTATTAAGAAAGTCAAATATGCTTATCATTGGCGCTTCTTTGGCTTTTCCATTTTTGATTTCCACAAAATGCCCATAATAGTTCAGTTCGCTTAGTCGTAGATTAAATATACTACAAAAATACCAGAAATATCCACACGAAAATGCGCTCACGAAAATGCACATAAAATGAGTGAGTGAGTTAGTGCTTGGGGTTTAACGTCGTACTTAACAATTTTTCAGCCATATGACGACGATGGAATGCTTAGAATGCGTGTATTGTGCCTCCGTGTTGCAGGACGGATTTCCACCAATCTTTTATCTAGTTGTGCTTCACTGAGACGCCTTACCGAAGGCAAGTAAGAGGCCCCTCCCCAGCCATTATACTGATATGAGTCAAACCAGTTGTTGCCCTATACCCTTCATGCTGAACGCCAAGCGAGGAAGTTACTTCCTCTGTTAAAGTCTAAGGTGTGATTCTACCCAGGATTGACCCTAGATCCCAAAGCGGACTTTCTACGAGATGTGTTATCAGGGCCGGTTCACACAAAATGAGCCTCTAATTTAATATTTAACAATTTTTATTAGGCCACAAACAACCTATTGAGTTAAAAAATTGCCAATATAAATTAATACTCTGAAGTTTACGCAAGGCAATGTAAACCGAAGGGCATTTTGCCAAGCACATTTAAGCATAGTTGGTCATTTAAGCAAAACTTATGTGTGAAAGCAAGGAGGCTTATACCTTTTTAAGGTTGAGTTTCTTAGTATTAAATACCATTGTGAAGCAGAACACTGTAATTCGTGAACGTTCTGTCAATATATCAAATGTTTTTCCAAATAAAATAAAAAAAACACGGTAAACCGATTTTGGAGACGTTTCATGGAGTGTCATTGAGAACCTTGCTGCCGAGCAAAGCGAGAAACGTCTTAGGGCTTAAGTCAAAAATTCAAACACAGCTACAAAATCTTTTTCTTTAGGAACATTAAAATTTGCTCACTGATCCCTCACTGCAGTAGAATATAACAAGCACATGTTTTGTCCTGTTCTGAGTTTGTCTTTGTAAGCTATTTCAATCTATGACTTAAGTCAAGTTGCTTGATAAATACCAGCCCTGAGGGGCACACTGCCTACATGTTGACCACGAGCGATGCTTGCTCACCTAAAAGTGGGTACACCCGGGATCAAACGTCGGACGTGTCATATCAAAGATTTTAAAAATTGGCTTTCCGCCTCACTAGGCGCTCAGCGCTTAGAGAAAGGAAATAGAACTGGTTTTCCCGGTGTCAGTATAATGTGACTTGGTGCGGTGTCATGTCTGGCAAGACACTTCAGTGGCGGGAGCGTTTTGGTGACGTAGATTCACCCTGACTGCTCATCGTCATAAAAATACGTCATAAAAGAATGTTAAGTAAAATCTCAAACATAAGCAGACAAACATAACCTTAAACGATAGTTGTGACATCACCTTATTGTCAAACTTTCTTTTTAAGGAAACTACAGACAATGTACATTCTTATTCTGGAAAGTACAATACGACAGAGATCTTAGTGTATGAAGACACCAAAATCAGCATTACTGTCACAGGAATCCAGGGTGAATTTATTCATTTACTTATTTGATTGGTGTTTTACGCCATACTCAAGAATATTTCACTTATACGACGGTGGTAAGCATTATGGTTTGGGGCGGGGGGGGGGGGGGAGGGAAACCACGACCATCCGCAGGTTAATGGCAGCCGACATGAGCTGCACTGGAACTCACAGCGACCGCATTGGTGAGAGGTTCCTTGGTCATTACCACCTCGGCCACGGTGAGCCCTCCCCATCCACCCCCTCCCAAGCTGAACTAATGTATAGTGCTATGTGACCTGGATCTTATAAAGCTGTCTCTCACTGCGCCAAACCAACCTTGCATAAACACCCATGCAAACCACTACCTTAGCCATACAGATGCCATAGCACGTAATATCACGTGTTCAAAGATGCAAGAAACATGCATGCAGCCATCCGACACTATTTAAAGTTTTCAATTTTACAGATATATATGTAGCCCAAATTCACTGCAAAAAATACGATAACTTGTGTCAAATGGTTACTCCACCTATCATTTCAGTAGTGTTCGAAGTCATTCAGGTCCATGAATATTATTAGTGACCACCGTTTTAAGACGGAGTAACATACGTAACAATACTTTCTTCACTACTTATCCAAGGCAAGATGACCAGTCAAAAGTCTAGTATCATTTTATATTATTGAAAGAAAAAAAAACACCCGTGTGTCTAAACTGCTGAATTACATACATCGTAACCGTACAACAGCAAACCAATACCTTGAAAAAAAGAAAAGAATCCCATTTTCTACAATGTCATATGCTCATCATTCAGATTTTTTAAGAATCTAGTCTACGCAGTCTCATCGTGAATGGAATGAACCTCCATCGCTGTACTTGGCTGACAGGATTTCCATTGTGGGTTACAGGATTAAGCAAATATCGGAGAGAGAGTTTTTTTGGGGGACGAATTAATATGACAGATAAAGCTAATCAACGTCCTATGTCATCAATGAATCTCGGCACAGACGGGGACTAAGGCGATAGGACAACACCCTAGGCGACAGCGATGTCTAACTGCATAGATACATCATTGTAGGGCACATCACTGATTACTGCCGCTCTGGCATCCCTTGGTCTAATAACTACCCCTCACGGGATCGATAGGAAGGCCGTGTCCTTGTCGATGATGTCTTTCTTTTCAGAACTTCATCTATGTTTAAAGCATATCCATCCGCGCGAGAAACAATGTCATTACGCCATTTTTGCAAGCTGACACATTCCGGGTGATGTGAAATCTGACTACTTCCGTATTCCGGTAACGTGAACTCATGATCTTTTCTATACAACCTTTAAAATGACTATTAAAATTTTTATTACGTATTATGTATTTTATTATGTATTTTATTATGTAAGAGCCATTGACTCTTTCAGACTTTATTATTTTCTTTTTGTGTAACAGTATATTCGAAGGAAGTAATGTAAATGAATGAAGCGAAAGTTCTAATCCAACACTCATATGCTATCCGTCGTCCAACTGAGAACAGGCTATTGGAATAGAGAATCACAAGTTTCATTCACAACACACAATAAACAGTTACTGATGATAAGCAGACTTATGTGGTTGACAAGTGGTGGACTAAAGTTAGATTTGAGTGAGTGAGTGCTTGGGGTTTAACGTCGTACTCAACAATTTTTCAGTCATATGACGACGAAGGAATCATTAGGGTGCATGTACGTGTAATGTGCTTCCTTGTTGCAGGACGGATTTCCACCGCTCTTTTATTTAGTGCTGCTTCACTGATACGACTTACCGAAGGCAAGTAAGCCGCCCCGCCCGAGCCATTATATTGATACGGGTCAACCAGTCGTTGCACTATCCCCTTCATGCTGAACGCCAAGCGAGGAAGTTACAACTTCCTCTTTAAAAGTCTTGATCTCGATCAAGGATTGATCCCGGACCTACCGGTCCCGAAGCGGACGCTCTAACAACTGTGCTATCCGGGCCGGTGTGTTAGAATTACTAGAAGAAAACAAAAAGGATATTTACATAAAAGGACTAGAAAGATAAAAAAATACGATGACGTATCAGTCGGTTGAAGATATTCACATCATCTTCCCTACAAGGAATATTTGCGTAAAGAGGTCGATTGAGGTAAGTTACTGCCTACATTACTATAAAGCTACTTGTGATACTTAGATTGTTTTTGCCACGGTCAGGTAATCAGGAAGTGCAAAACAGTGTCTGCGACAGAACAAAGTATAATCTTTCCCTGCAATGTGTTTGCAGGGTCTTGATCTTAACATCAGCTGTGTATTTAAACCAGTCCATTTAGAGGAAGGTAGCTGGAGTTGTGCACTGGAGACAAAGGGTTCCTGAACAAGCTGTAAAATAATATGGATAAGTCTAAACTGCGTCTTTCAAAGTCGTTTTCTGAAACAATGGCGTTGTGATTTTTTTTTCACTACACAGTGGACAGTTAGCTGAAACTGGAGTTTAGAGAGACTGTGGGGACAGTGTGGACAAAATTACCTTTAACACTGTAAGATTTATAGTATAAAATACAGGCCTCAGTACATGAAAACAGTCCTGCCTCGTAGTTCCACGGATAACAGTGTATCGCTTAGAATGACTTATGCTTGTCTGCTACTCGAGAAAAAATATCGAACACACAATCCCGATATATCTCACGTGATATTGTGTTAAACAATTGTGGTGAATAAATTTACCCTCAAGTCTACCAGAGTACGTAGTAATTATACTCAAAAACATTACTATATTATTCGATTTGGATTTCCGGCATATAGACGTTTAACACCGCTTTTGCGTCACAAGTGTCCGCTGTGTTTTGTCTCCAAACGATATAGCTGATAATTGAACGTGGCTTGTTCTTCGTCAGCGTTGTCGATATTAAAAATCTATAGTTAGTGTACATATATGTAAGAAAATGTTGTACGTGGTAGATTTATTCAAATGTCCGTACTTCCGAAAGACGATCCGCCGATAAGTGGAGAAATGATCATTTTTTTCTGATTTTTCTGCTTGATATATTTATTTATTATTTATTTATTTGGTTGTTGTTCAGGATAGACCTAACGGCTTTTAACTTATAGATCAATCATCAGGTACGTGTATATGAGTGAAGAAAACCACTGTGCTCGTATCAACCATTGCCCTTAGCCGAATACCTGATACACTTTCGCACTTAGTCACAGAAGAGCTGTAGTCAGGCTCCGTGACGTATTCTGCCCACCTTGAATGTAAGCTGAAGCGATTAGCGCGATCTGACGTCAGGGGAGGGGGAGGGGGGGGGGGGGGGAACTAGCGAAAGCTGAATTCCATTAAAATTGAATTTTGAGACATACAAACCATGAAAAATGCATTATTTTTACCATCATTTCAATGATAAATAAAAGTGGCTTAAATGTTTCCTTCAAAACTAATTAGACATTTTTAATGGTCTTTAAATAGACAGTCACAAACTAAATGATCTTTAAAGGATCTGGTATGGTAAGGCGGGCAGTCGGCCGCAGGGCAAGAAACTGTGCACATAAGGAAGCGAAACTGATTACAGCTGTGATTGACACTTGTTTACACCTTTCTTAAGGTCTCTTCTTTCTTTCAGCTCTGAATTACTCCTCTTTTTCTGTTATATGTGTGTATGTAGGCTTGGGGTGTTACGCCGTATGCTTAACAATGTTTATGACAAGCCCATAATTTAAAATTTAAGTCTAAAATTATCTGTAAACATGCATTGAAACGAGCCTATACCCGCGTTAGTGCTGTATATCCTTGTAGTCCACTTAAAATGAAATATCCTTGTCTATATTTGACACCGTAAAACGTGGAAAATAACTGTACCACACATGAAACTTGCTAATAAAAATATATATATATATATTTCAGCCATATAATTCCGCTATATATTACACATAGCATGACAAATTAATGATACAAAATGTCACTCAAACATGAGACACGTTTGATTTCGGTGTAGTTGTTACGTATTTGCGTACATTAACAATCACCGATTCCCTGATCCATAGTAATACCTATTTTAATACAATTTAACCTATAGAAGTAGTCGCACAAAATTTGTTTACAAAGAAACAAATGTGTCACTTCTCCATATATATATATATATATATATATATATATATATATATATATATATATATATATATATATATATATATATATATATATATATTTATTCACTACAATTCATGACAAATTTACTGCATATTAAGAAAGGCAAATCAACGCTCTCGTGTAACCTTATGTCACTTGTAACAATGTAGCTTGAATTGATCCATGATCTAAGGGAGGTAACTTCCAGAGTTACGCCACGAAGAAAATTATACACAGCGGTGTATAGGCTTTTGTGTCCATCACTAATCTCCCCTTTTCGTGATATGGCCACAGACCTCCATAAGCGACAATGTTAACGTTTAGCGCTGTAGCTCAGTCCCAAACATTCCGTGGCCAATAAGCTTGGTGCATACCAGGCCCAGCCTGTGAGAAAGAAGCCATAAAATTCTTGAACCATAGGTTGACTGTCAAAATCTGGACCTTTCTATGCCGGCAGCTGGGAGGGGTGCCAGGCAACGCCAAGGGGACGTCACTCGCAGCCTCATCACCACCTGTCTCCTTGTGTCCTCTCGCCCAGAACTTCAAACTTTCATCATTAAAACTCACACCTGTACAAAGCTAAGACAATTTCCATCATTTTGATACCAAGCATGTACCTGTACACCAAAAACGGCAGGCTGGCAGCAAAAAAGACTTTACATCCTAAAATACACAGAACTACCGAAAAACGGAAGTTGTAATGGGGGGTCTGTGTCCACATCATTAGCGGTCCTGAGCCTCCATGTTAAAAAGCAATGTCACAATTCTGGTTACGTTGTGGATGGCCATCTGAAAGACCCAGGGCCCAGATGTTTAAACGTGAATTCGCAATTAGCTGTATTAACTTTATTCTGGACGTAAAAGTCGTGTTAGTTGTTTGACTGGACTGATTTTAAGATTTAATTCTGACTTAACTTTCAATAAACTTTTAAACAATAGCCCCCTGGAGTCGAGTTCACAAAGCCGTTTCCGACATAGGTCCCAATATCATTTTAACAAAAATGTGTCCAAATTTCAACCTCCATTACCAAAAAGTAAGCATTGTTAAAATTTGACTTAAGTCAGTAAATGGCTTTGTGGAGTCGGCTCCAGTACAACTTTGAAATCACGCCTTTCTTGCCGATCCCAAAGGGAGAAAGTCACGCCTTTCTTGCCGATTCCAAGGGGAGAAAGTCACGCCTTTCTTGCCCATCCCAAGGGGAGGAAGTCACGCCTTTCTTGCAGATCCCAAGGGGAGGAAGTCACGCCTTTCTTGCCGATCCCAAGGGGAGAAAGTCACGCCTTTATTGCCCATCTTAAGGGGAGGAAGTCACGCCTTTCTTGCCGATCCCAAGGGGAGGGAGTCACGCCTTTCTTTTGTCGATCCCAAGGGGAGAAAGTCACGCCTTTCTCGCCCATCTCAAGGGGAGGAAGTCACGCCTTTCTTGCCGACCCCAGGGGAGAAAGTCAAGCCTTTCTTGCCGATCCCAAGGAGAGAAAGTCACGCCTTTCTTGTTGATCTTAAGGGGAGAAAGTCACGCCTTTCTTGCCGATCCCAAGGGGAGGAAGTCACGCCTTTCTTGCCGATCCCAAGGGGAGGAAGTCACGCCTTTCTTGCCGATCCCAAGGGGAGAAAGTCGCTCCTTTTTTGCCGATCCCAAGGGGAGAAGGTCATGGCGTTTTGAGCAAATTATATACCAGGTATGTTTAGATGTGTGCGGCTTGAACATGGCCAAACATAAGCTGCAAATTGAATGTATGTATAAAAATGATAGGAAGATATAATAATAAAAAATGTCATCATCGATTCATTCTGATAAATTTTAGTTTTAAAGAAAAAAACTCTGAAGTTCACTTTCAAGTCGTTTGAAGCCGATCGAAAATATTTTATATCAATATTTATAGGTCTTTTCTTATTTGATGTATGTGACTTATCTAT
Source organism: Liolophura sinensis (assembly GCF_032854445.1). Lineage (NCBI taxonomy): Eukaryota > Metazoa > Mollusca > Polyplacophora > Chitonida > Chitonidae > Liolophura > Liolophura sinensis. Next base: position 12,744,342 of record NC_088299.1, on the reverse strand, counting down.
CTGATTGATATTTAATATCCTTGTCAACATTTTGGCCGTGCTAATAGTGAACAAATCCCGAGTGCTGGCAGTAACCAACGGTCAGTTGCTAAGCAGGTTGTCATTAACTTGCCAAATGTCGGTGGTTTACAGCGGGCACTCATCCTTCTCCCACAAAATGGCCGCCGTTGTATGAGTTAGTCTTGAGTATGGCGCTCAACGACTAATAAATAAATGAAAATCAAATGTGTCGGTATATAGTTTTATAATATTTGTTAAAACCAAAAGCCTCCACGGGGATCATTATCCCTAGGGTGCATATAGATTAAACGTCTCTGGGAGGTACGTATCCACATGAGTCCAGCGTCCACAGGGTATTGTGCGTGAACATGTGCGTAAACAGGAAATTAATTGCCGTCTGTCGCAAACTTAATGTATATGCATAATGTAAGGGGAATAACTCTTGGCCACATGTAAATCGTTATGTGTGCTTTTCAAAGAATAGTCCCTATCGTTGCTGGTGATTTTCCCTGTTCTTTCATTTTTTTTCTTTTCTTTTTTAAATTTGAAATAACACATTTCTATCTGTTTTAATCTTAAAATCCATCCACAGAAATCAGCTAGCTGTCAATGGTAGTTCGAGTAAAGTATGCGACTTGGCGCACGTGTGTGGGTTCCTCCCCGGCTTTGCACAGGAAATTTGTAGATTCTAGCGTTGTCCCTTTTGGAAAATGCCTTAGTGACAACAAAACGTTTTATGTTCGTTGAAGACCATTTGTCTTCCTTTAATATGGCGTGCAAATTTGTACGTCACAGTTTGGGAAGTTCATCAATATCATAATTGCCAATGCTTTTACCCCGTGGTATAACCAGAGCACTCCGGTTTCCTCCACTCATAAAACTGATCACCTTTATAAATAGGAGTAAGTGAAGCAGATCTTGAGGACTGAATAAACAAATAAAACTGTTGTTGCTCCATTCATCTGAGGCTTCAGTCAGTTGTAAATGACAGCATCTGTGTTGTCACTGTTTCAGAACAACACGTGTGAAAGTATGGCTACAGAAGGAGATTAGCCCTATACCTGTAGGCCTAGCACATATGTGCTTATGATGTATGCTTGCTCAGTGTTAATTGGACAAAAAGTGCAGTTATCACAATTATGGTTTTACCTACATACCTATTTTGAGTTGTTCTTTGTGTAGCGGTTTTTCTATTAGTATTATTTTTTCTTGACACTTTACCGCCAGGTGTGTGTGTTTGTAGGCATTGGGATAAAGTTCGTACCGACACACAGCCTTTGTGTCATCTCTATGCTTGTCCATTTGATATGCCCGGTATCCATGCATATTGTGCATGAGAGGCCGTGGGATCAGATTTTCTAATTGATGCCATGAAGACAGACTAACATGATTTTGGTCTTTGGGAGTTATATCCAGGTCTATGGCACTACAGGCTAACAAGTAAAGTAAATTGTGAATTAACTCAGCCTGAATCCATTTATATACGTATTTATGCTGTATGGGGGATAACTCGTTGTTAACATCCAGCTCGTACATGTTGTTTCTTAAAGGGGCTGTCAGTAAGAGAGGCATTTATAAGAATGAAACCGTTCCTCTAGGAATCGTTACAAATAGATTCGCTTATATATAAAAGGCACTGTTAACACCATCAACACGTCCAATGTCATTAAAGGAAATGCACGAACCAACTGACAGGATAGAGTTCTGCAAAATAAAAAATCGCGCTCCACAATGTGCATTTCCTTGAAGTTGACTGACACCGGGTAGCCTGTGTGATAACATGCAAATCTCGCTCTAAAGCATGATTCAGTCTTACATGAATTTTACGCCCAGTTGTTTGGGTAAATGAATGTGGTATATTACACATCACGACTTGGCTTATATACGCCCAGTGTAACAGTCTTTCATTCTGTGAATTCGATTGCTAACGTTTAGGTGATCATTGCCTACGGCGATCAGCAACTTCCCAAAGAAACAAAGAAACAGTTCCACAAAGCGTATGTATTTTATTTTTCCTCGAAGGAAATTCTTCTGATGGATAAAGCTGGGAAAATCTGAAAGCTTGTCGAAGATATATTCATAGTGTAAATAAACAATCACTGACCAGTTTGATGAAGGATCTTCTCAACACATGGTGACAAATGGTTGTGCGCTTGTTAAACTCGGAGTTCGCAATCCTAAGCAAACATACAAACAAGGAATATGCAGTGGACAATACTTTCAGCTTATATAGAGATGGTTTTAACAGCATTAAAGGAACGCACAACTGGTTTCCGGATACCCCACAACAACTAAGAACATACAAACTTTTTTGTGTAATGATTTGCTCACTTAACCAAAGTCTTTGTCTGCGTTGCCTCCGCGTCCTAATATGTATTAGCATGATATTCGTTTCGATTTTCTGTCTTCGTGGCGAGCAGCATAAAGCCATTGATAAAACTTGTCTTGAAATATCAGCCATTTAGCCAGGAAGAGTCGACAGAAATAAGTTAGCCAGAAATAAGTTTTTATTTGATTGGTGTTTAACGCCGTTCTCAGGAAGTATGCATCTACACGGCTAGACCTACGGACGGAAGAAATTCGTTGAACCCACAGACAACCGTTAATCTTTACTATCTATAAGACAAAATGTTCTGACTTAAAAACACAGCTGACGTAGTGGATTCGGACCTGCGATAGCAGAGCTCAAAGGCCTATGGGGAGGAAGGGCTTTATGGGGAGGAAGGGCTTTACGTCATGAAGCTTTAGGCACCTGCTCAGGAGCTGTTGTTTCATTCCGTGCCTGTGCCGTTTTATGTATCCAGGAACCAGACCGCCTTCTAGCATGTGAAACATTTCACAGAAAAAATATAAAAGAATACAGCATAGAAAGTAAAACCAGGGCAGCGATGATAGTGTGATAGCTGGCAAATAATCACTAGTGAAGATTTTATTATCATTGTCCATTTAAATACTTACAAAGTAGCAATTTGCAAAGGCTGGTAGTACCGTAGCTTAAGCACAATTGGGTAAAACGAAACTGCACTGATGTCAATTTCAGTTTACTAGACGTTACAAAAACCCCACTTAAAATCTCCTAGGAAATAAACTCACTTTATTTTCAAACCGATACAGTATTTTAGTGTTGCACGGCCAAAAAAAAAAACCTAGTAAAGAGCAGAATTTTGTTTTCATTTTTGAGGCGGAGGAAGCTTTATCTCCTCCCTACTAAACCTGACCATCGGCAAGTTTACAGAAAAGATGATTGAGTTTTGCCGCATGGGCCAGTTGTACAAACAATTAAATCAGCAATAGAAATCAATTTTATCCTGTAACACGAATTCATTGGGCGTGGAGCCCTATTTATTGATGTCTTTTGAGTAACTGGTCCAACTCAGGGCATTTACATGCATTGATTGGACGGCTGAATCCTTACTGTTTTGATTTTATTGTCTTATTAGTTTAATGCTTGTGTAACTAGTTACTCAGTCAGGTGGGTAATCATTAGAGTAATCACTAACTTTAACGTGTTTTTCATTGTTGTAGGACTGCGTTAGTGTCTGACTTACTGGTTGACTGACCTCACAAACACACAGGGAGACCGAATCCCCTTCTTTTCTGACGAGCTTGTAGTGTATGAATACAGTTCCAGTTAGCCCCGACGTGTACACATGCCGTTTTACTTATTTTGGTGTCAAATAAACGAGGTCCGCCTACTGTAAACAAACTTGTTTTAGCCTGATTCCACGCTTTGGGGCAAGTTTTATATCCGGTTTGTTTTCCTCATGAAGGATAACCGACAGGTCAAACATATAAGCCTACTATGGACGTTTGTCTCCCTAGCACCCAGGGTTAATTGAGACATAAATGTGGGGGGATAGAGCCACCAGCACTCCGACTGTCTGGTTCAAGCAGAATGTAGCCCTTTCCCCTGCAGGTATTTGTGCAACGCGAAGCTTTTATTGTTGTTTTTCTTGGATTTGTTTGGATTTTATTTCTGTTCCTTTTTTTTCTTTACTCAATTTTGTACAGGGTTTGACTTTAGACAGAAGCAACGACTCTCACAACACAGACCATCTGGAGACCATCAGCGTTTTATGGGAGAACAGTAAACTCGCAAACCATGACCTGCTCGCTGTGGTTGTCCGAAAAACTCAGTTCCCAAGACATCTGGTGAATTTAAATTAAAACACCTTCGCAAAACGTTTAGTATTTTTATCTACAGATTTTGTTTGGTTTCTTACACGCTAATTTCCCTTTTTTCCCTCAATCCAGGCCAGAGTCATACGCACTCTCGTTAATCAAACAGCTGTTTTTGTACTGATTAATTGGATAGATTTAGTTTCAACAAGCCGACATCGCCAAAGGCATTTCCATGGGACACCGGTTTCAATTGATCTGATTTTTTAACCTGCCATTTGGCAACATGGGATACAGTGTCACAGCTCCAACAGATGGACTCTATGCTATAGAACACAAAACGAGATAAAACTGCAAACATGGCACAATGTTAAAGTTACGATGAAGGACCTTCATTAACCATTTTGTAGCTCTTTGAAGAGTATTAAGTTAAAAGACTGCAGCGTAGCTTGGTGAAAATGGGGAAACGCAGACAGGGGCCTATAACACACATCTGCAGCTAAGTATAGTTTCCATCACAACATGGATAGGTTTGGGTTGAATTGAGTCGGTTAATTAAGAGCCCTTTCAAGCTTACTCCAGTGAAACTGAAAACAACGACGTTGAATTCTGGAATCCGCTGTTCATTCAAGTCAGGAGGCAAAGGGGAAGTAATTTACTCCGGATACTCTGGTGTTTCTTTCAGCTATAAGCATGACCGAAAAATCCCGAGTACAGTTCTGTACGTATCAATGAAAGAAACTATACAAATAAATGAGCATTTGCCTTATTTAACCTTCATGAAAACAGTAATGTATTAACCTTCATGAAAACAGTAATGTATTAACCTTCATGAAAACAGTAATGTATTAACCTTCATGAAAACAGTAATGTATTAACCTTCATGAAAACAGTAATGTATTAACCTTCATGAAAACAGTATTTGCAGCTTCGTTTCTTTTTTACAGTTGAATGGTATGAACAATTTGGGCAACAGATTGGGTAAAGTTTCATAAAAAAGGACAAAAAAAAACCCCGTAAGCTAAAGTGGATTTAATCAAAACAGTATGAACAGTGTGATAATTGGCGTCTGGTCACCTGTGACGTCCAGTTAATTCACCCTCAGGCTTCTTTTTACTTACTAATTGTTCACAACATTGCTCAAATTTAACACTCGAGCTTGTCCCTTAACACTATGGTTTACACGTAATTAAGCTAAATGAAAGTATTGAGAAAGTTGTTTAGAAGAAATTGATAATTTCCTCCACAGACCGAGTTTCCCTGAAGAGTGCCAATGCAGATCACAAAAAAATACAACTTTTGTGATCACTAGTTTGAGAAACCAACGTTGTAATATGTACAAATTTAGTGTACAACCGCGAAATCCGAGTCTCTTAACCCTGGAATACGATATACAAGTATGTGTAACGACAGTCGTGATACACGTGCTTATTACCTTAATGTGATCAGAACAGCGCATTTTGGGTAATTCAGAACCAGTGATATCCAAGAAATTGTATTTAACACCACTGTGTTTTTTTTACCTAATTCTACTTCCAGGAGAGGTGCTGAAGGAGTGGAGGGAGGGGGATGACTTGCTTCTTTTGAGGCATTTACACGAAAAACTATAGAACAAAACCCTAAATGAGGTAATTGGACAAGAGGCCGGATTTCACCGGTTAAGTGTGACCATTTGCCAACTGTTACACTGTTGTCGGTGAACCAGTGATCTAAATTATAGTCGAGTGTGTTGTATCTATCAGACATTGATCTGTAGTGCCGTGTACATGAGTGTTTCTTCAGAGAGTCCAACAACACCTTAATTGTTAACCCATTCACAGTTTTAGAGACTGGTGGAGAGCATACAGAACATTCCTTCCCTGAATAAGCCACGAGAGTATCATTTTACAGTAAGGTCGATCCTAATACTTTTTCCCCCATGTAAGGAGTTCCGGTAAAGAGAAAGGACTATATGTATACCCAATAACTTCCCATTTGAACTACACGTTCAGTCATCTGATACATGTATAGGTCACATCCGAAAGTAAAGACATTTGATGCTCTAAATATTCCTGATATTATTGATTTGTATCTAAAGCCGTCCTTCAACAGTTTTTATTAATTAGGTCAATGTATTTATTTATTTGTTGATTTATTGATTTAATTGCTTGGAATTGTGTGCAATCAGAAATATTTCAGTAATACGACGACAGCCAGCATTATGGTGGTAGGAAACCGGGCAGAGCCAGGGAGAAACATATGATAACGAAAAATGACCTGCATATGTCCGTGGGCTTAAGTTCCTATCTCCAAGAAAGTCAAGGAAATCTTCCTAAGGCGGCCACCAAAATAAGACAATCCTAACCACACCTCGATATGAGCCGACATTATAGTTTTCACAAAGGTTGGAGTATAGTTGTTTTATTCAGCATCTGTTTACTGGGTGACAAGATAGTTGTTTTATTCAGCATCTGTTTACTGGGTGACAAGATTTCTGGAATACTTTACATCGGATCCTCAGATCACTATAGAATCTTCCACAAATAGTTGAGCATGGTCAGCTCGAGAAATAAATCTTTCCGAACTGTCAATCAAGAACACGCAACTGACCTATTGCTCCACATAGGTCAACCGGATGTCCCACATATTGGTTACAAATGTTCAAATTTTCACCGGGAATGGAATGAAAAGTAACGTTGTCACGAGAAGGGGTGGTGGGACGTCGGATTTGTTGGGTCCATCAATACAACACACTAAAAAAAGCACCCAAAATCTTCGTGCTAACGGAATCGGGGCATCAGATACAACCTTGAGAAAGGATTGCTTTATTACATGTCACATACTTTCTGAAAATGGGTTATGTTTTTCCCGTGCAATGTATGCGTCCCCTGTTCAAATCATCTTGTCATCCTGCAACACATGAGTAATACTGTACGAGCTGATTTGCCCACAAACGATAATCTCAATGGAAAAGAATTAGCAATACATGACAAAGAAGAGATCCCAATTACTTTAGGCGGGAAACGTGCTCTAATAACCCGTAAGCCCAGCTGCCGGCAGGCTCAATGAAAAACGATTTAATAAATTTCGGAAGAAAGAACTTTAGGCGCTTGCCTTTCAATTTCTAATATAGTTAAAGAAGTACAGCACAGATTTACTTATTTAAATGATTTACGCCGTACTCAAAAATAATTCACTTATGCGACGGCGACCAGCATTATGGTGGGAGGAAACCGGGCAGAGCCCTGGGGAACCCACGACCATCCGCAGCTTGCTGGAAAATCTTCCCACTTACGGCCGGAGAGGAAGCCAGCATGACCTGGATTTGAACTCACATCGACCGCATTGGTAAGAGGCCTGTGGGTCATTACGCTGCGATAGCGCGCTAACCAACTGAGCCACGTAGGCCCTAAGAGAGAGTAAAACCAGAGCAGCGACGACAGTGTGATGGCTGGCAAGGGTTCACACGTAACGGTTGAGATACGGCCTGTTTTCAATTTACCCCAGTTAGAGTTTTATTCTAACTGTTCACGTAAATGCATAAATGGTAGAAAGTTACTCGCCCACTAGCACCATGGCTTAAGCAGAATTACATTTAAGACATGCAGTGATGTCATTTGCAATATATTAGACGCCACTGGTGTAGAATTATTCAAAATACTGTGTTGTCGCACCCCTGATGTGTGAGTTCAGTACCCCGTCTTGGCAAAGGAATTTATACACTCTCCGGGCTCACACTGGGCCTTGGCTACAAATAAGTCAATAACGCTCGTTCGACTAATTCTCCTCCACCAATACGGTGTGCATACCTGTGCGTCACGTATGTGAAAGTCCGTTATTAACTTTAGGTGATATTACCTCGGACACGCTAATTTCCATCACTTATAACACTGACCACATTCAGTGAAGACTCTTGAGAATGGCGTTAAAAACAATCAGAGAAAAACAACCTATATTCAGTGAGAAAGTCTATAGCACAAATACGTGGAGCGTACAAAAGCGTTTTCGAGACAAAACGGTACAGTAGTTGGGTATGATAGAGAGTGGGCAGCGAAAAGTGGTGCTGAGAATTCACCATATGGCGGTGCGGATAACTAGGTGAAGTTCGACCGAATGTAATCGAACCGGTTGTTCAGGCTGCATTAGATGGCAGAAACGGCAAAAAAAGTGGGTGCTGAACTGCATCCATGGAAAAAATGTGCAATACCACAGGGAAAACTGGAAAAGCAGTGAACTGGATAAAAACAGAAAGAACGAATAAAAACTAATTAGAAACACAGGGAAGCGACCACTGAAGATGGGATGTGGAGTGCGGTTTATAATTGTGCTACGGGAGTATTTTCGACAAAATGGCATCAAGTTTTTATTTCAATCGTTGCGTTATATTTTTATTTTGGAGAAATGTGCACGTGAGTCTTGCTTTTATCTTTTTACAATTTAGCATGATGATATTTGTATGATAACACGGTTTCCCATGAAGAGCTGATTTTCATAATGTGGCTGTTTTTAAAGCTGAGTTTGTTGCAGTTTAGCTGTGTCAGCGCGCAAACTGTAGTTGGCTGAACCCCTAGGGCTAAAACTCATTGAAGCTCGAAGACTTCATCTTTCGACCTGATTCAGTGTTGTTAAGATCTTTTATTGCTATGCGTTGTGCATATTTTTAGGCTATTAAAGTTCAGAATTTGTAACTTTGCGGTATTCTTGATATCAGTTTGACTAATATGCTTTTTCCGTCGAAATCTCGATCGAGAAACACATTCCATGTGTGAAATTGTCTTCGATTTGAGCGGACCGTTACAGAGCATGCTCTCTTTCCATTCTTCTTGTCGCTTAGACAAAAGGCAATGCCAGAATTTCTAGTTCAAAATCTTTCACATAAAGTCCTATTCTGCTACACGTGACCTGTCACAAATGTTAGGCAACTACTTTTGATTACGTTTACAAAAACATGAGCGTCTAAACAAAAACCTCAGAAGAAGATGTGTCATTTGTGCATCCAGAACACAGGAAAACAGTTGGCGAGTCAATGACTGCCAGCCAAAGGTGCCTTACATTTGAAACGTCTCATGATACAATGGGCCTATTTATCCTCATGATGCAATGGGCCTATTTATCCTCATGATGTAATGGGCCTATTCCCCCCTCCCCCCCGATACAGTGGGCCTATTTATCCCCATGATACAATGGCCTATTTATCCTCATGATACAATGGGCCTATTTATCCTTAACGGCAATGGATTTACTAATCGAAACTGCCTTTTTGGCAAATCCGATCATGGGAGACTTTCTAGAACACATGCACATGTGTGACATAATGACTTCATCAAATCAGACAAGAATATGCCTATTACTTTAATAGGAGATCGTAGTATAGATTATCTAGGTGTTGATCAGCGCCTCTAGCATTTGGCTAGAGGCTAACAAAGCAGGTTTAATTGGAAGACGTCCGAGTTTATAGATCGAAGACATACCAAATAAAATTAAATATGATAAATGGCACTGAGGTTAACGCCTGATCTCTGGGTATATGTGCATGTGCCCTTAAGCTATAGGTTCATCTGAAGATAAGCACATCTGCTTCATTTGTGAGGAACACCTGTTCATAAAATACCCATTAAATACGTGTACAAATAACTGAGAGCTTATTGCGAAATGTCATTCCTGACGTACTTTATTCTGTATTCCTTGAACAACAGGTGAGTGGCTAGCGTGCTAAGAACCAAAGAGCCTACCAATGCGATCACTGTGAGTTCAAATCCAGCTCATGTTGCTTTCCGCTCCGGTCGCGCGTGAGGAGATCTGCCAACAACAGATGGTCGTGGGTTTCCCCAGGGCTCTGCCAGATTTTCTTCCATCGAAATGCTGGCCACATTCTATAAGCGAAATATTATTTGGTGTACGGGGTAAAACTGCAAACAAGGAAATGAATGAAATAATTAAATGTAATACAGGTACAAAGAAAATCCAATTTACCAGCTGTATAATTATTTTGATCTTTGGAATTGCAATCTAGTTGCAATCTGTGCTGATACAATAACCCTTTATAGCACAGCGTTTGCATATACAGAGAAAATAAAGCCCCAAGTTATTTTTGTTAAAATAAACTGCTCACACTAGCCCTATAATTTGGCACGAATCATTCGCTTTTATGAATCTTATACTTCATTTTAGATTTAAAGTAATTTCAAATAACAAATTATTTAACCATATTTGCAAATAGCCTGATCTACATGGTAAATAATTCTTTTCAATAGATAACAGAAAAGTATTCTATCTCCATGCTTAAACCAACCCTACGAATTACTGATCCATATATTAGTCCATATAGAACAGTTGAAATCATGCGTTTTATGAGCTATTACGACATGGATAAAAGCGTTCCCGTGCGTAGAAACAATAACTTCTGAAATATTTCCATTAAGAAAAAAAAGTTTTAAACTCTTTCTGCCTATTACATATTTGTGCCATAGTGAACTATCAAATGAATGTTTTACGCCGTACTGAAGAATATTGCACTTAAAAGACGGTGGCAAAGATTATGGGGGGTTATCCGTTAGTAATCATTATTCATAGACACATGACAGAATTTCGATTTGAGTATCATAACTAACCACGATACAAGTGGGTCATTTTTATGTGGCCCCGGGAACGCAAAGCGATCTTAGATTTGAATGAAAATTTCAAATCACTTATAAATCAAATTATTATTTCTTGCGTAACAAGGTCAAAATATTTCTTGGCAACGTAAGTTCTGGGTAAGTTATTGTAAAACAAATTTCTGCTAAAATAAAAGACGGTAACATATGAAGTTTAATGATTTAAATTTTTACTTAAGTCTAAGATCCCTTTGTGTTCCCGAGGCCTGGTCTGCAAGAGGGACGCCCATGGTACGACTGCCTACGTATACATAACAGGTCTTTTCCATTTCTAATACTGAATAAAATAAATGATTTTATCAACGATTTCACGCAGCAAATAACTATACCACACACTGTTGTTTTCCCTCGTGTTTTACGTGTTTTACACGTCTGGAGTGTTTTAAAGAAAACGTCTCGCGCAAATAAGGAAATGTCCTTTTTCATGGCATTTTTCGTTTACTCCAACGCAACCACTGATAATGATTTTTGTTGTGTGGGGAAGAAAACATTGATCATGTAAGCCTTACTTATAAATCTCGGTGCATGTGATCATTGGAACACACGGGATCTGTATAAGGAATTCCTACACTGATTCAGTGTGCGGTGATGACGTTGTTTACATATACATTTCCCACAGTAAAACCCTATTCCGTAAGGCGAAGGCAAATTTTAAGGAAGCCTTGGCTTTAAGTCTTTGCTTGATTTACTTCTGTTATTTCATTTGTGATTTACAGAGTTGTCAAGATTTTTTTACTCTCATGACGGACGGTTAACTTTACGGAGAGGAACGGGAGTGCCACTGACCTTCACTACATACATGTCAAACCTGCTCACTTGAGGCCACAGCCGGAGCATCAATGTGTAAACATGCGACGCATGTTGATAACACCGACAGCGAGGCGTTTCTTTAATCCATGGAGTCAGTAAGAGGTCATTCTGGTTTGAGGCCCAGGGCGCAGTTAATGTTTCTGTCTCCCTCAATGGGCCTCCTGAGTGTAGGAAAACTGAGAGACAGTCAGTCAGTGAGAAACACCGTCTCCCGACAGATATATTCCTTCTCCCGAACCGAGTCTAAACCAGAAACAAATATTTTGCTATTTGTTTGATCTGTTTTGTCAGTAAATTGCCAAAAGTAGAATTAAACAAAAGCATCAGTTGCGCACGTACCACGAAATCATTAAATATAAAAGACGTACAACGTAAAGACTAAAACAATGCACAGCAGCGACAACAGGATGATAGTTGGTAAATTACCACGCATAACCGGTGAAATACGGCCTCTTATCAGTTTTCCTCAGTTTTTATTTATTTATTTGATTGGTGTTTTACACCATACTCAAGTAGTTAAGGTTTTATTGTAACTATTGATGTAAAGGATTAAATTCCACGCCACCTAGTGTACCAGACAAACTGAACTGAGACTCACACCCAACAATGTAATGTTGCTCACAGTTTCAGGCGCAAAGAATCATTTCGTTTCGACAGTAGAGCACACGTCATGCAGTGGTATCAACTGATATATCCACTGACTGAGGTAGTCAGTCATTCAGTCAATATATCAATCAAATCATAGGACAAGCCTCTTTCCTCACACAGACAATTGAGTGTCAGTCAGATCGTCTAGGGTTGGAAAATTATGATTGGCTATATTTACTGACGCTTGCGTAAGCGTGGTGTTATTTAAGAGCAGATGTTCTTTCTACAATTATCTTTGTTCTGTATGCACCGGGAAGCAAGCCAGACCTTGTCAAACATATCTGGTAGAGATGAAAATCATCCAGGCAAACCAATATGTCTTGTTTTATACCATCAATTGTGTTGCACAGCAAGACTCACGACGGTAAATTGGCTCCTTGGCTAGGAAAATCCTTTGAAATTTACTTTTTTGACAAACAGTACTATAATTTATCTTGGTGAGCGTTTATCAGCGTGGAGGATACCTTTGACAAGGCAGCCTGGTTACAAGAGCGCGTGATTGGATTAGCTGTCAGCGATAAAGGTAATAAGTTCTGTAAACGAACGTAACTAGCTTTGGTGATAAGACTGTGTGCCCAACTTGCGCTACATTAAATCGCATCTTTCAGGAATCACATTTCAGGATCGATAAAAAGATTCATGTGTAAAATTCATCTTTTACCCTGATGCAAGACAGAATAACGGCCACAGGAAAAAAAATGCACCGATCAAGAATCTCCAAAGGGACTGGCAGTGACGGGAAAACAATATCTCCTGTCGCCATCTTATCACCATCCTAGATGGCATCTTTTCGTTTGCACTGAGGCACTAAAGCTAGCCGGTAAAACAGCATTCGGTTGATCGCAAGTCCTTGGTTGTACCTGATATAGCATCGCAAAATGTGTTCATC